>NC_069119.1:33701259-33953759 GCF_025612915.1 Magallana angulata | reverse complement strand
TGATAATGATCATAAAAATTGGTTCCAATATCTTGGTGCAGAGGAAACCAGAAGCTTTATATGGAATCGGGGTGACTTGGTCCTGAATTACTAAACACTAAAAGGACTGGTGATGTACCGGTACTAACAAAAATAAAACCCACAGTATCCGACATTGTGTACATGCTGGTGTATTAACTAATAAGTCAAAAGACAAAGCAAAATATAAATGTAATCTATTGCTACAGAAAGAACTTTTTCTTTGGTCCACTGTGGATCAGTCAGTCTATATAATTATATAGCATATATGCATGTATAATGTAAATAATCGTTTCATATATAATTATATATATATACTGAAAAAATGGATTTGATCCCACTAGAAAGTGCTGGAAATATTTTGGCTTAACCTCTCTCTCTTTCTCTCTCTCTCTCTCTCTCTTAGGAAAAAGAAAACTAAGCTAAAGGAATACACTTGTGTCATTTCTATCAACAACTTCAGACATGTTAAAGACAATAATTCCTGAAACTTCTATTATATGTATAGGGCTTTGGAGGCTGACCATTTGACACTAGTCTGCCAGGGAGGGGAGATTGGAAGGGGGTAAAGTCCAAAACACAGCTAACGATCAACCTTACAGAGCATTGAACCCCTTAGGGACACTGAACAGTCCAAACAGTTGCCCCTTACAGATCTAGCATGGACATTTCTATACCAGGAAATTCACGTATTTCACTGTAAACCTATGGATTTGCAGTCCAAATAAGGGTATGGTTTACCAAAAAAATAAAAAAGCTTCCTTTCTAACAAATCATTTTTGATAAATTAATGTAACCAAGAGATTATGCATGTTCCAAATTAACATTCAGTTCACATGTAAAAAATATACTTGTAAAAATTTCCTTTTCTTTCCTCCTCTGTTTTCTATGTAAAAGAAAAACATATTTAAACCAAGCATTGTTTGTTTCCTTAAATCTGCCCTTTAGATATGAGACGAAATCAAAAACAACAAAGACAACAGACAACTAGTTAAACATAGGAGACTTTGTTGTCTGCATCGTCATCAGCCTCCATGGGGCCTATAGAACTTGGCGTGAATGTGATACTGTCCTTGTTTTCATTGCACTCCATGGGGGAGCTGTCCACTCCTTTACCACACGAATCCAAAATGTCTTCTGAACACTTTTTAAACTTCTTCACTTCTTCATCACCTGAAGTCCCTCTCTCCGTCGATATGTTCTCTTTAGATATCTCTCGTAACACTTCCTCCGGATTTTCTTTCTTTGTTGATAACCTGCTGTTATCTGAGTTCTGATTAGTTGATTCACATTCAGAAGTGTTTTCATTGGTTATGCTTTCACAATTTGTGTCCTGATTGGTGCTTTTTAGCTGATCACTAATTCCCTCCTCCTCCTTTATAGATATCTCCAGCATTTTCTCTGGGTCCACTCGACATGATAACCAGGGATGTTGCATACATTGCTTGGCAGTCATTCTGTCCCTGCAAACAAACCACACCACCATCAGACATAAACCCTTACTTATCAAATCATTACATAGTGGAATAGTAACGTTTGCTTTGTCTTTTTTTTTTTCACTTTATACATTGATATTTTCAAGAAAATTTGAGACAATATAACTTGCATGGTGATTCTTATTCTGGTTCTTGCACCAGTAACTTGTTTATATGGTACATGTACTTACTTAGTTTCTGACTAACTTGATTATACTTACTCCAGTAACTTACTTGCTGATACTTACTGCTGAGATCTTTGACTAATAACTTGGTTATAAATGTTTTCTACTGATGCATTACTTACTCAAGTTCTTTGACCAGTAACTTGATTCTTTGACCAGTAATTTGATTATTTGACCAGTAACTTGATTCTTTGACCAGTAACTTGGTGATACAAATCATACTCTTGTTATTAGACCAGTAACTTGGCTATACTTACTCCAGTTCTTTACCAGTAACTTGATTCTTTGACCAGTAACTTTTATTCTTTGACCAGTAATTTGATAATTTGACCAGTAACTTGATTCTTTGAATAGTAACTTGGTGATACAAATCATACTCTTGTTATTGACCAGTAACTTGGCTATAATACTTACTCCAGCTTTTTACCAGTAACTTGATTCTTTAACTAGTTACTAAATTATTTGACAAGTAACTTGGTGATACAAATTTTAGTCTTTTTATTACACAAGTAACTTGGCTATACTTACTTCAGTTCTTTACTAGTAATTTGATTCTTTGACCAGTAACTTGATTTTTTGACCAGTAACTTGGTGATACAAATTTTACTTTTTTTATTACACCAGTAACTTGGCTATACTTACTTCAGTTCATTACTAGTAATTTGATTATTTGACCAGTTACTTGATTCTTTGACCAGTATCACTTGATTCTTTGACCAGTAACTTGGTGATAAAAATCTTTCTCTTATTGTTAGAGCAGTATCTTGGCTATACTTGCTCCATTTCTTTACCAGTACCTTGATTCGTTGACCAGTAACTTGATTCTTTGACCAGTAACTTGATTCTTTGACCAGTAACTTGATTCTTTGACCAGTACCTTGATTCTTTGACCAGTAACTTAACCTGGTTCTTTGACTGTGTCTGATTATTTGACAAAACTTACTCTGGCTCTTTGACCAGTAACCTGGTGATGAAGTCCTGTGCCTGCGGTGAGGTCTCCTTGAACAGGTTCTCCGGAAAGTCCAGGTTGACCTGGGATATGTTGAGGAAGGTTTCCTGGTTGTCTTTCCCGGCAAAAGGTGAGTGGGCGGTCAGCATCACATAGGTCAGAACACCCAGGCTCCTGCAGAAAAACAGAGCAGATATATAAGCTTATCGTGAGAGAACTATTAAATAATGTATCATTAGAAAAAATACCTAATGTATCAGCTTAACTTAGCAGACCTGTTAATGTATCACCAGAAAAAAATCTAATGTATTAGCTTATCTTAACAGACCTATAAATTTATCACCAGAAAAAAATACCTAATGTATCAGCTTGTCTATTAAAGAATTATAGACCAAGTTCATATATCACCTTATCTCCTTCTGAATAACATACCCACACATTATGTATCAGTATAATAGACCAAAATAAGCCTATCTTCTACAAAATGACAGACCAAATATATATGAGCTTGTTTCCTATGGAATAACTGATCAAAGATCATGAAGATATCAACTAAACTTTTGGAGAATAAAAGGCCAAATATATCAGTTTGTCGCCTAGTACAGAATTAGAGATGTAAGTGAAGCTTAACTCCTATAAAATAACAGAACCCATATATCAGCATAGCAGACCAAATACATCAACTAAAAATCTACAGAAAAACGTATCATTGGCAAAGAATTATCTGCATAGGATAAAAGACCTAATATATCAGCTGAATTCCTACAAAATAACAGACCAAATGTCAGTTATGCGTCCAAGGCCATGCATGTCTCCATCTGGTACATGTACAAACCTATAATATTAATATTGATTAGCTGTTACACGCACCTGGTCATAAAAGAGCAGTAATGTTTGGACCGATAATCTGCAGAGTCTGCAACCAAAGATAAAATCTTGCCATATCGTTTATTATCAGGAAAGCTATCCAGCAGTTATCAATCAATTCTCAAGAAAAAGAATCCTGACTTCAAGTCATTAATATGGAACACCAGTGGACAAAAAAAAGATTTAATTGACAAAGAATGAAACCAATGCAAACTTCCCTTCAAAGTCTTGCAAAGTAAGAAGTCTTATAATCAGCATATTATTATAGTAACTGAAGCATACATTGATAGTCTTAACTTTGTGTGTAAAAAAAAAAAACATGAAAAAAAGTCAACGTCATCAATTTTTTAGTTATACTTCATTGATTTATATATTTATCAACATGTATAAATTTACAGAACATCACCTGATTGCCATACACCTAATTTCTTAAATACCATTTGTAATTATGGTAATTTCACACATAGCTTCATCATCTTTTCTCTACTAGCATATATACTAATTATACTAATTTAAATTTAACATTTTCTATAAAGATTTTTTTCTTATTGACACTGATCCATGTCCCCAAGATAACCTGGCACAAATCAATATATATGTATATATTGGTCAATGGTACATGTATGATGTAAACAGTAAACAGGGTGTCCTTACACCATCTACAAAGAGGATGTTATATACCTATGTATATCCATCATCTCACATCCTTACGTGTATATGTAGCATTACAGAATCTTAAGTTTTACTCGGTCACAAAAGAGCGTGACTTTCTGACGTACATGGAGGATCCTTGCCGGAGATAAATCAGTGTCTGACTTATGTAAACAGGCTCGGACAACATCAATAGTTGTCCAACCATCGGTATCTACAGCCCCGGGATCAGAGTCACATCAAAGCTTCAGATCCAGCTCAATTAGGGCCCATTAATAAGACACTTGGAACACCCAATGTCAGCATGTGAAAAAGACCCTACAGATTGTGTGTCAATCTTGACCAAGTATTTTTAGGGCCCACTTTAATGTCAAAACCTGAATACCTCTGATTATAACCTCAAACTTGATATATATATGCATCAATCTACATGTACAGACTACATCCTCTGTATACCATGTGCACATGGTACAATTTAAGTACCACTTTACTGTCAAAAACTGAATCAACTTACTGGGTCCCTAAGCTAAAGACATAAGGTCAATTTGATTGTACACAAAGTTCTGTACAGGTATTCATGTTCCAATCCTTTGTGTTAAGCTATTTAACAGTACATGTACTTCTCATGAACATAGGTCTATCATGTACATGTAAACTTACAGAGCTCTACACATTCAATTAATTTATTTTCTTTGTTATTCCCAGAGGACAAGAGCAACTGACCAAAGGACAAGGGTAACTGACCCTACACTGACTAAGACTTCACAAATATACAAGAGCAAATTTAACATGGGGGGGGGGGGAGAGTATGGGTGGGTAGTGGGTACTAGTATTTTCCCCTTAAAACTGAGTTGAGCTGTCAAGGTCGCGTCCTTACTTGACACTGCCTGTTATGTCTGTAGGAAGGAGCTCGTTGATTGGACAGGAAGTCTGCGGTAATGTTCGCACTTCAGAAGAAGGAAGTCTAATTAGGGCTTGAAGTGAATTCATGACATTCTACCATCAAGAACAGCCTCCCTCCCCTTTCCCAAAAAAAACCCAAAAAGCAGAGACATATCAATGAAATCAAAGAGAGTTTCCAGGAAGTTTCAATATTTATACTAGTCCAGTGTTTTTCTCAGTAATTGAGGAACTATTTCTCACGCTAGATTTGGTTCTAGTGTGGATGGAGTACTATAAGCTTTTTACCAATGAATTCAGGAATTCTGTGAATGAATGTCTGCAACTGATGAGTATCAGAGCATTACAGGAAAAATACATTCAGTTAAGTACTCATCCCAAAGTACTGCATGGGAACTGGATGTCTGATGATGAAACAATTCATGAGAAGTTACAAGGAAACTGTTTTGTCAGAATAACTGCATTGCCCTTACAGCTACATGTTGCAAGCCTATTTGTGCAATGTTGCATGAAAACTTGACTATGTATGCGTTGTTGAGATAACAGCTGTGCACATTGCATAAAAAAACTCTATATGCTGCAAAAAAAAACCCACACATGTTGCAAGAATAACTGTTTCAAAGGGAATACTGTAAATAACTTTGCGCATATAATATTACATCACACAGCATCACATCAATTTGTCAAAAAAAAACCATACCAGCTGGAATACTTATAAGATTATTTACAGATTCCTTACATGGTAAAGAGAGATATATGCAGAATAGAGTAATATGGTAAATTGTTCAATGATCAGTGGGTGAAGCTGCAGCATTGAGTTTTTGCCATTGTAACCACCACTAAAACCTGCCCTGTTATGTAATGTCTCCGTTTCATTTACTCCATTTACCCTGTGTGTGTTCTCTTATGATATCAATAACAACTTAGTCATCGTCAGCTAACTACAGAAAAAACCCAGGTTCTTTATGCCTTGTTCTAGAAAGATTTCCTTTCACTTTCAAACCTTTCACCCTACCTTTCAAAAATAAACACCTCAAAAATCTGTGTTTTTATCAGTGTGAGAGTGCATTAATCTGTTGACATTGGATTTCTATTGTTGCTGTGTTAACTCCTCAAGTTTTGATAAATCCCCTTGCACTCCTACCCAAAGTTCTTTTTTGTGATTGATATAATGCCGTGTACTCAGTCTTTTCTATCTCTTACAGAGCCATCATTCACAAAAAAGAAATAAAGCTATACCAAGCTTCTTCTAACTGAATATATCTCCTCCTCTAAGCCTTCAATTAGAATACATAATCCCAATTGGTAATAATAAGTCAATTCTATTGTTTGTGTTAAGGGAGAGGAGTATAGAGAAGGGTGCAAAGAGGAAGAAAACTAGAACCCCCAAAATTTTCTCTCAAAAACTTTCATCATCTATACCTCTATGTCAACTCTCATTATAAAACATATTTTACAGGGCAGTCTCACGTTTCCTACAGTTCTAGACAAGTACACCGAACAAGTCATTAATAATTGACAGGATTCAGGGGAAGAAAAATAAGCTGGTGTACATTTCACAGTAATTATGGCTGGCAGAGACATGGAGGTGAAAGGTGGGCAGTCATAAACAGCCGGAGATTTCTGATTCATCCCACGACATTCTATCTACCAGGGAAAAACTCCCAAGTCATCATTCAATGGAAAAATGAGGAGGCAATGCACCTTTATACATACTGAATCGGTTACATAAATAAATCATGGAGAAAATGCACCAAACTTGCACAGCAACAAACCGTGATTTATTACACATTCAGCGTCTAGGCCAAAGAATTTTATTTGAATCTTAAGACCTCTCTCTTAAATCATAGTGATATGTACCTTAAATGTAAGCAATATCGAAACTTCAACAATGACCAGCTCTTTTAAAGAATATTTCAGGTCATGGTCATTGGAAAGGTCAAAGGTCAAAGAAGTTGAAGGTCACCTTTACTTTTCAGTAGGTGTGTTTGGTGATGTACTTACCACATGTCTGTATAGAGACCAAGAGGCTCATAGGATAGCACCTCTGGAGCTACAACAATGAAAAAAATGTGTGATTAATAATTTGTATGATGAATGCATGGCTGAACATAGTTCGCTATTATTATAACAGTGAGAAACAAGGGTGTAGGGATCTAATGAAAAACCATTTTTTAACTGTGCTGTACAAGTCACCTCCTCACTCCTTAATTTTAAACCACATCATTAATAGCATCTAAAACTCATCAGGTTTCAATTTTCACCTTGCCAAGCCTACAAATATGCCCACAATGTTTAGCCAGGTAAGATTGGAATAAAATAACACTGAGCTTGCAAGAGTTCAATTCCCACAGTTACCTTGTGATTCAATAAGATAGTCATATAGGAAGTAGATAGAGATAGGACAGGAGATTACTTTTTCACATGGTTTAATGTATCAATGAGGTTTCAGCTAACCTGTATGGACCATATCAAATTGGGTGGACAGGGTTGATAAAGCTTAGGAGTAAATTACTTAACCAAGTGTTAGCCACAGATGAAATGTGGAGGGGGTTGGGGGTGGCAAACCCTTATAGGGTGGTGACACCACTTACCCACATAGTCGGGTGTACCAATGATATCTCTGATGTCCTCCCCAGTGTTGACCAGACAGGCGAAGCCCAGGTCACACACCTTGATGTCTCCATGGGGGAATGGCTTCGTAAACAAAATGTTCTGGGGCTGAAAAAGAAAAATATCATATATGGACAAAACACAATTTTTGAAATCTATATCTATCTTAAATTTCTGAAATCTAGATATATAGTTTTTGGATGTTCATGTATCAGATGTAAAGATGCTGTGCTATTGGAACTCTCTCTCTCTCTCTCTCTCTCTCTCTCTCTCTCTCTCTCTCTCTCTCTCTCTCTCTCTCTCTCTCTCTCTCTCTCCATTTGACAAAACAAACCCTTGTAAATGAGCACAGTGACCTGACTATTTCTTAGTGAAAGAATTACACAAAAAATTTTTTATGAAAGCTGTAAACATAAAAAACATCTGACATTTCACAGTCTGTCGCCCCTCATCACCACTAACACAGTCTGTTTGGTGATTTATACATCCACGCAGGGTCGATCCTATCAACAACAAAGATTCAATTAACTGTCACAGCAGAGATCTGTCATGGTCAAAGTGGACCCTGGTTGGACACCAGACCCCACCCCCCATAACACATGTTGACCCCTGAACTTTAATCATACCTGTCCACCCTTGACCTCTGATATTACCTGTAGACCCACCCATCCTGACCCTAACACCTGTAAACCTTGTTTGACTGTGTTGTGAACACATTTTTTCCTCTACAGATATGTCAAAGGGCAGGTTTAGATCGTGTTTTATATAATGTTAGGACATCAAGTTTGCTCCAATTGTTTTATTTTAATGCTTGTTTTTCCTGGTGAAAAGTTTTTTTAAACATTGTTAAAACAAGACAAAAACATGATTCACAAGAGGTAAGAAATTAAAGGGTTTTTAAAAGAAAGTCCGGGACAGGGAAGGTGTTTTCTGATTGAGTGTGTCATACTTACAGTTATTTAGTTAATGATAAAGAAAAAAATAATGTCAATTTCAAAATTATGAATGCTTTGTAAAAAAAATATCCTTAAAAAAAAAAACCCTCATTATTATAATTATCTCAATTAGAGATTACCAGGCTACAGTTTAGACATTTGGTAACATAAGATATCTGCACTTCTTTTACTACACAAGAACTGACATTATACTACACGAAAGACATTCATATCAATATATTAAATCAAAAGTTCACTAATGAAGTTGAATGAACATGTAGGAAAATCCGATTGAATGCAAAAAGGTCAGTTTGTTTGTTGGGTGTATTATTCACACATTGCAAAAAAAATTTATAATTGTTTTTCAACATGAAACACTGATAATTTCTTTGTTCTATGCTTTTAGCATGTAACACAGTATGGAGTTTCAACAATGACCATTAAAACACAGACCAAAGAGGGCCATAAGAAGCTACTTCCTTTAATGTGCAAATACTTGTTGGAGAGCTGTGCTGGTTGTTAGTACCATTGACATAATCACAAATCAGGAACGACTTCCTCTGTGCGACCACTTCAAGGTCAGATACACGGCAAACATTACTGATTTAATCTACTGCGGAAGTTAACAGTATGAACCATATACATGTACTAATATGTAACCCAGACAGTAGATAGGCGATATCAACGTACGATATCAGTACAATATGAGGCTTTTTTTTTAAAATTTACCTAGAGGTTAAGGTACACAATACAAAGTTTTTAGAGGTAATATGTATGGATGAATACAATGAGTATTCCCCCCACACTAATTAAATACATTGAGATCAAGAAGAATTATGTGAGGTTTTCAGGGTTGAATGTATGGATAAATGCAGCAAAGATTCTTCTAAACTAATCAATACAGAACGTTCACCAGAGGTCAAGGTTAACTTTGTTTTTCCCACAGTTTACTTAGAGGTCAAGATGAACTATACTTTTTATTAACTTTGTTCTTTCTTTCTTTTCTTTTTTTTACCTTAAACGAGGTCTATGTGGACTATGTTTCTCTCACACAAAGTTTACATTGAGGTCAAGGTGTACCATTTTTTCTCTCTGATAACCTTAGGGTCAAGGTGTACCATGTTTTACTCTATTTACCTTGAGGTCTAGGTGGACTATGTTTCTCTCATGTAGGTACGCCAGTCCCTCCAGGATCTGTATCAGGAACCGGATAACGTCGGATTCAGAGAAGGATTCCTCAATGACACACTCCGTGAACAACTCACCTCCCGCACAGCTGTAAATACAGGAATAAGTATCAGATCAAAGCTGTAAATACAGGAATTAGTATCAGAATCAAAGCTGTAAATACAGGAATAAGTGTCAGAATCAAAGCTGTAAATACAGGAATAGGTATCAGAATCAAAGCTGTAAATACAGGCATAAATATCAGACTAAGCTGTAAATACAGCCTACGCAGCTGTAAATGCTGTAAATAGATTAAAACACTCAAGGCTGTGAAAGCAAGGACTCACAGCTGTGCATATAAGGGCTGCTGCATTCAAGGTATTAGTGGCAAGCCCTATGTATGCATTCACTATAATCTTGATGCTTATATCTACTCAGTGATAATTGAAACTCAAGTTCAAGTTCTAGAATCAAGTGTGAGTTTGATTTGACATTACTCCTCATTTACGATTATCAGCTCAGTATGAGTCAAATAAATTTGGTGCTATTGAATAGTCAGTTTAAGTTTAATGTACCTATATAATAAGATAATCAGAACAACCAGTGGTTATAGTTTGATCGTTCAATTTTAATATTAATATTTAAAAAGTTTGACTTTATTTTTCAAACTCACTTATGAGTCATAAGTTTGCATGGTGGTAATGTACTGTAGAGCAAGTTCAATTATATGCATTTGCATTTGTAAATTCTAAGTTAAGTTTATAAGACATGAAAAAATACTACTTGGTAATGAGCATAAGATTATAATTAGCTTGAGTCGCAAGATTGGTGCAGTAATGCAGGTTGATATAAAGATAATTGAGATTTAAAAATCTACTTAAGCTTGAATTTGCATTGACACTTACTACTCAGTTATGAGTACGAGCTCATTGGGTGTCTCGAACACCTCCTTGAGATCGACCAGTCTCGGGTGCTCGAGTCCAAGCTCGAGCATCACCACCTCCCTCAGGATCTCCTCCCGGCATGATTTCCCTTTCCGCCGCTTGCGGATAAATTTGGCGGCCACTTCTTCCCCTGTCTCATTGTGGATGCATTTCTTTACAACAGCAAACTTTCCTCTGCGAAAGAAAAAAAAATACGTAACAAAAAAAATCAGAAACAACAAATAAACTTTCCACTGAAATTGAGAATAATAAAATTTTAAGTAACATTCTTGAACAATGACATGTTGATCATGTTGATACATTCTTAAACAATTACATAAACATGATAAATGAAGAATGTTGATGTTTTTATCATTGTCTCCTGTGCAGCCAGTTGTATTGAATTGTAAAGATTTTAACAGAAAATACTGCATAATTTTCAGTATCAATCAGCAAGAAAAGTGTGACAGGAATTTATATTGTGAACAATTATTATGTCATTTCAGACCGGGAGATACAAAAAGCTGCCTCAAAAAGACTGATTTTTCCTGTGATAGCGTTAATAGAAGGTGTTTTAAAGGACATATCGCATGTTTCTAAAGTATACGACATTTTACATTTTTTGGCTTCCTTGTGTATCTAATAATTACTCCTAACAGTTTGTTAACGGTATAAAAGCGGTAATTAGCCATAATATCAATTTAAATTATAGCCCCGGTCGTTTAAAAACTCGTTAATTAGATAGCGTGTCACGTGGTACAGTGACGTCACATGCGACCTTCTTCGAACAGCTGATTGTAAACAAATAGTAGGATTAGCATTATCTTCTTTAAATTTTGACATTCATTCACCATGTAAGTTGGGTTTTTTTACATGCTGACTAAATAAAAGGAATCTTATTATTCAGTCGTACATGTTTGAGCCACTAGTACGGATAAAAAACGATGATATTGCCGAAAAAGCGACGATGAAGTCGGCAATGACGATCAAATTGCTCGACGTGTAAACATTGTAAACACAACTTAGTAAGGATTGTAGCTAAAATAAAACTGTTAAAGGTGTTTATTTATTAAAATCTACAAAAGTCTTGGTTTTTGGCGTTCCTAACGACTCAGAATGTTCATTATTGTAAAACTGTGGTGCACAAGAAGCTTGTTTCTTCGGCAGTAACTGATCACAACTTTCTAAGGTTGTTTACTCTATATTACACTGGATTATAAAAGAAGGCAAGAACGTTTTCATTCATTATTGTTTATTTCTGTAAGATCCCATCTCCGTATGTTTTTTATCCATTTACGTATAAATGTATATCAACAAACTTTGTCTATTTCTCGCGTAAACAATCAATATCGACAACTCGATCCATGACTTCTCCCACAAAAAAAAAAAACTCACAGAAATCTCACCTTCCGTACTAAAATTATGATTTCTGCAGAGGTGAGCTACATGTATGAATGAACAAATCATGTATACAAAACCGATGCATACATGAACTAGTATAGTTTAACAATAAGAAAAAGAAAACAGCTAATGAAGCGAGGCGGTATCCAAAATGGCGTCCCCCTCTTGTTATTTTTCTCCGATGAATTTGCGTTTTGTACACAGGCACCTGTGCATAAACTTCTATTTTTTTCTTTTTGAGAAATGAATACGATTTATTTATGAAACTATAATTACAAAAATGTACCATATAATTAATAATATATGAATTGAATGTTTATTTATAAATCCTCTCGTCGACAGATAGACCCCTATTTGTCACAAGATTTCCGCATACTTCGTAAGGGAAACTTAAAAAAACAACAGTCGAAATCCCCATTTTCGGTGGCTAAATCACCTGCAGGAGGCACAGAACACCATCATGTCCCGTTATCGGCAATTTAATAGGTGATAATTAGTTTAATTGTCGTTTAAATCTAATCCAATTACAAAGATGGCTAACAGCACCTTCTCGCTCGAGGTCGCATATGACGTCACACAACATGGCGGGTAGATCGAGAGAGAAAATATGCATATCGCGACATTTGAATTTCATCGCTTTCAAACTCACGAATTAGGCAGAATATTTTATGAAAACGTTCATAAACTTCATTTTTAATGAGTATAGAATGATTTTATTACAAAAATTCCGAAAATTGAAAAACGTGCGATATGTCCTTTAAATCTCGTAATTTCACTAGAGAGACAAATTTTAAAGGCTCAATAAAATCCCAGGTACAGTTGAAGTTCCTGTAGGTGACATCAGAAGTGTCATTATGGAGAAAAGTTAATGTACCCTCAAGGTTGTTTTAGACTGAACAGAATTGTATATTGTGTCTGAACTCTTGAGTTTTACGAAGAATCAATATCACTCAAAATTTAAAAAGAACTTACACTGAATGCCCCTCCCCTATTTAGACAGCAAATATTGCATATTCTGCATTTAATTTTCTTTGTCAAAAACTTCCCTGCTTGTTGTAACAGATAGAGGACAACACCTCGATTTCTCTATCAGTGCACTATGATTTATGTAAGGGGAATCAGTGGGGGAGAAAAGGGGAGGAGACAACGCAATTTCTTGTCTGTTCCTCATTTTACCTTTACCCCCACCCCTTTGCCAGGTAAGCTCTGCAGAAGTGGAACAGTGAAGTAGAATTGGGACAAATTCCCTGGAGATGACTCAGCCCTGGTATAAATATATATATATATGCATGGAGAGTAGAAAATTGACATTCAGAGTCGCACTACCATTAGATTTTATGACAATGGAGTGAGGCGAGAAATGCCAGACATTGTCAGTCATCTGACTATATCTGATATAAAAGCTGGTAAGTGTGCCGGGCAATGTCTTAGCTGAGACTTTTGTTACTTGCATGGCATACATTTGTTTGTATCTGTTATTGTGAGGTAACACAATGTAACGTTGCTGGTTCAACGAGAATCAAGGTCATGAATCAAGCCAAGTTATACCTGATTCATGTCAAGGCTATTGATCATATAGTCTTAAGAGGTCAGGGTCATTGATTCTATTATCTGAGGAAGGTCAAGGTTCTGATGAAATTGATTACATGTACCGGTATATTGTTTGAAGCAAGTCAGGGCCATTGCATTTGTGTGGTAAATTAAAGTATTTAAATTTGTATGTAAGCATGCTCACATTTTAAATTGTGACAGTCGTCATTGTAACATGGACAGAATACAAGACTGAAATACTAGTTATATTACACTCCAAATCCCCCGTACCCTTACAAATCTCCTGGACAAACAAGGCAGTGGACAATTACAATCTTATCCGGGGATGATGATTGGACAATACAGCTGACCTATTACAAATAATCTCCTTTCAGAACTGACCAAACATTATCTACTTTAAGATCTAACCCACAGACATGTACAAGCCGATTGTAGCACTCTGGACAGTGGGCACTAATGGAGAAGACTTCATTATGGGCCCCATCTTACAGGGTCTAGCTATTTTAATACCTATTTGTATTTAAAACCCAAGAGACACATATGTAGGCATAAGAAAAGTTGGTCTTTAAAAGGAATTTGTTATGTCATGTCTGTTTTACTTGTTTAGGAAAGAAATTAGCTTGTCAGTTTGTTACAGCTAAATCTATACAAATAAAAATTGAGTGAGTTATGTCCAGAGTTATGCCAAAATGTTCAGGGTTAAATTCCCTACATACAAAATGTACAAAGGACTGTCTACTAGATTTTTCCACATACAAAGAAACAAGCGATGTCAGTTGAGAGAGAGAGAGAGAGAGAGAGAGAGAGAGAGAGAGAGAGAGAGAGAGAGAGAGAGGGTTTGGGGTCAGGAAGGAATGAAAGAAAAAGATAAAAAATGTGCATGTAGACTATAAACTAATATAAATGTATATAGATGACTTTGTAATATATATCATAAACTATATCATCTTGGTTGGATCGAGACTTAAAGTCCTTCAATGTAATGTATTAGAAGGAAAATATCTTCATAACACATGAAAATCTATAAATCAAAATAATTTGGGAGTTTATACTGTAGAGTATTTTTATTAAGTGTGGCCTGTCTATCTTGACCCTGCACTCAGACTTTACATGAAGTCTCAGGTTGATGGTCATCACAGCTGGTGTTTACACATGCATTACTTTGTGTTTAGTGTACAATATATATGTACACAGCATGCAGAACACAAAGCTAGCTATCGATTCAAATGCAGAGATATATTTGTACAGCATGTTACAGGGTGCAAAAACCAAGCCATTTAATAGAAGTGAGTTTTATTTTATCCGACTACTGATAACACAATCTTTATTATTTCCTTCTTGTTTTACTTCACACTGCGTCAAGAAAATCTAGTGGAGAAAGAAAAGGGAAGAGAGGGTTAACGAGAGAGAGAGAGAGAGAGAGAGAGAGAGAGAGAGAGAGAGGGGAGAAAGATAGGGGACAAATAGAACTGTTTTTATTTCTCTGACATCAAAGAGCTCTGCTGGGGGTCCCTGCAGTGTTAATCACTCTATGGGGTCAGTATAACACCACTTGGGGGCTGATATCATTGCTCTATTGCCCGGCACAAGTCAGCATTTGTTGAATACACAGTGACATAGGTCAGCTCTAAGGGGAATCTAATGGTCATTAGGGAGGAATACCAGGTAATCAATTACACCTGTGTGGGGAGCCCAGCTAATACCCACCTGAACAGGTAGATTAAACCTGCAGGTGACCGGCACGCCTTGCATTATACCTATTCATACACTGGCTATAAGTCTACTTATATATATCTATATGTACCATTCAGAACTGACCAGTAAGTTTAGTGTCCATCAGGTTATCAAACCTGCATGCACTGCACACAATGACACTGGCTAAAATTGACCGATAAAGCTTGTAATTTTTACCTATGTAGATTTAATATATCCATACACTGGCTTATTATACACTACCTATATATATCTACATGTGTACCACTCAGAACTGACCACTAAGTTCTGTGTCTACAAGGTTAATACCTTGCATGCATGCACTGCACATTGGTTAATAATCGTGGCTGGTCAGTAACAAGGAGATCCACTTTAATTTGCGGGTCATAATGATTAAGGAGGTCCCTGGCCCCGCTATATCTGACACAGCTATATACATTGGACAGTGGTTGTATATATATACACGGGGAAACCTAACTGACCTTACTGTACATAACAATGACTGACAGGTCAGTAGCTCCGAGAAAAAAATTCCCTTAGATGTATAAATATTTCTTATGTTGTGAAATCACAGGGGAATATATAGCTGTGAATTGCTTATTGTAAAAGGATCACATTTCTCAAAAAATATAATACATGTATATGTTAAATGGAGAAATTCTATACTTGCTAAATATCAATCCTAAATGAAACTACCGCTATACATACATATCTCTAAAACACAGAAGTCCAATGTCTATATCATAACATCCTTTTTACTTCGATCTTTCTGAAATATTCAATGCCACCTTGAAATAATTTCTCAGATTATATTAAAAAAATAAAATCTGTAGATTGCAATAATGTTTTAAATATTATTTAATCCCTCAAGTGGCACTTGAAGTGATCCTTTGGAGTGCTTGATATATCCATGATAAAGTGGTCAATTCAATGCAGACAAAATACAACCAGCTCAACGTAGACAAAATATACAGGCCATATTCAAAGAAAAGAGATGTTATAGAAAACATACGATTTAACACAAAGGGGTTTTGAGGCCTGTAGACTGCAGATCGAAGAAAAAAGAGAAAAAGGGCAAGAGTTTTAATCCTAAAAATAAACCCCCATTTAAAGTCCACGGTTTTCTTCTGGCCGGGCATTGATCTAACACACAGCGAGAGACGGAGAGAGAAAGGGACCTCCAGGCTGGAGTAAAGCATGTCAACTATCTAAATCCACGTCTGTAAACAAAAATAAACCCCCTATCTCCGGACGGAATCTCGCGGGGAGGAATGACAAGGCTGAACAGAAATCCGGAGACCTAGTATCTGATGTAGGGATGTTGACCTCTACCTGTCCACAGTCAATACACATAGGTCTATTTCTACTCAATACAGTGGTCATGCAAATTCATTATCATCAGGATCATAACACAATACTGGGCTCTCTCAACTCATCTGGTTTATACAATACTTAGGGGCTGGGGATTTTAAAAATTAGGGAAATGAGCAATATTTTGGAGATTATTTGGAAACTAATACAGTTAAAAATAGAAATAAAGTTTATTTCTGTTTTGAAATTCATTCACAGTTCTAAATTCTACAAATAAATTTAGGTGTTATAAATTTGTCCTTATTTTGATAGGTAAGTATTATATGTACTATGAAAGTTCTCTACATGTATACAAGTGCCTGTATTCATGTGTTGATATAAGGTATATGGTAACCTTCTTTGAATAAGGCAAGGACAAAGGCTTTTCAGCAGCCATCAAGACTCAGCCTCTTGCAAGTTGACTTTTAACAAGAATGTATCTATATATATATAAAACAATCATCCACTACATGTATATATATATATCTAACCCATTAACAGAGAAACAGTTCTATTCATAGCTGTTGTGTTAATGGGATTAAGTGATTATGAATGGATTACTCTATTTAGGTTAGGCAATGGCTGGTGTAATGTCTCCTAAGAGTCTAGCTTCCCTATCGCAGTCTATAACAATATTATAACATTTTTATATACATTCCCTATCCTAGTCTGTAACGAACCATTGACAATTAACACAGTTATTATAGATCAACAGGGAAGTATCTGACAGACAGTTTAATGGAGGCGCTGTTCACTATAATGCACAGAAATTATGTCATATATATCCGCAATATCCCTTCTAGACACCCCACCCATAGGCACACTAAAGTGTACCAAGGGGAGTCTGATACTGGGGTTGGGGAGGGCGGCAATTTTTTTTTCTAGGTACCCCACTCACACTATATGTACAGTGTATCAAGGGGAGGGGTGGTCGGGGTGGGGTGGTGGGGCAGGGCTGGAAGCTGCCTCTGAGTTAGATGCATGGACATTGGTAAACTAGAGACACTTGCCAGGCTTGTACGTACAGCATGAAACAATATATTATAGAAAATTGATACAGGTACCATGTTATAAACATGTCTAGTTTGTATTGAGACCCACCCATTACTGACTGAAGTTATTTCATACAAGTTCATACTATGTAGTAAAGCATCTAAGATAAGATCTTGGGTACGTGGGTCGATAAGTTTGATATAAAATCTATAACTAAAATAACAGTCTCAACTGACAACTGAAATCCTACCCGAAACTTTATTGATATTTTCATGACTGTAATTCTTGTTTACAAATTCATAGACATCTGATGAACATGCACACAAGGTAAAGGTTTCAACATGACATGCAGGAAATAATCTGTTTTTAAATCATAAATAGTTCAATTCAATTCAAACCAAATCAGTACTAATTTATTAAGAGGTGGCTTGTCAGAATTCTTTGTCTTCAGTTTACACCCAAAGTTCTTTTAATTATGATTATCTCTCGTTTCCATATCTCACCATTAACCCCCTCACCCCTATTCAAAAAGAAAAAAAAACTGAGTGACACACACACACCCTGTCATGGCTAATCAGACACCGAAATCTCGCCCCTTAAAAGATGACAACCCCCGATAACACTTTGAGGAATTGTAAACATGAAGGTTACATCTCAATAATCAGCTGGTCAACAACTGATAGTTTCAGTGACACAGGCCAAGTTACAAGATCTGTGGTACCCATCCCCTGAGGCTGTACTGGACAGATGTTCGAGTCTCTTTTTTGATCTATTTTTGCTGCGTTTCACACACGTGTCCAAGTCTTTTCATCTACTTCCTTGTTGTTGAGACAAATTACGTAACTCCTCCCTCCACCATCAAAGGCCTCAAATGTTGCACACTCCCACATAATGATTACGAGTCAAACATCAGGAAAAAGTTTATGGGTGATAAACAGATGGGGTACATATGAGTCACAGAGAGCAGACCTTTTTAACTTTTACCAAAGTGAGAACAAACTTGCAATATTTCAAAGCTCCATTAGTTTAGTAAATGTAATTTACCCCCTGGTTATGATCCCAAACACCCCCATGTTAATTCTAACATCTACAAATCAAATACTAAATTAAATATACTGATACAGTTCATAAACAGAATTAACCATACTGTAGACATCTCTAAGAGACACTCCATTTACACCCCAAGGTTCTTGATCTAAACCTTTCATCATGTTCATTTTTATAGTCCAGCCCCCACACTATAGATTTAACTGAATTTTAATTGCACCGGTTTTTAAACATACATTGAAACAGTTCACAAACACTAGAGTGTGCACTGATTATGGTGAAATCAAAATGATTCAATACATGAGCTAGAAAAAAAAAAGCCAACTTAAAAATTCAATTTTAAATATTCTGTAACATGTTTTGATAAAGTTCAATACAGATTTGCCATCTGGCTATATAAAATTTCATTTTTTTTATCAATACTATTTGCAGTTACGTTTGATTATTTATCCAATATCGTGATGCAAACTAATGTTTTGAAAGTCATTTGATAACTATATATAAATTGATTATTTATAAGTGATATGATACATTAACCTCTCCACACTGAATCGACTGATCTATCTAATTTATATCTTTTATAATCACAGTCAGGTGAAACTGTACACTCAATACAATATATATTGTACTACGAATTTCTAGCCCCCCCCCCCCTCCCCCCCCCCCCCCCCCCCCTCACCACCTCTGTGGCCCTCTTCATGAATGAGTCTGATGCACAAGATGCACTTGTATGCATGGTTTCAATGGCTTGTACGCATGTCTATGTTAAAATTCATGTTGTTTTATTTTTTAAACATTGCTTGATATGTTCAAGAGTTCAATTTCACATCCAACGAATCCGTTTCATATATATACTTAATAGTGGCAGTACAAACATGGACACTTTCATTGTCACAGTGATTTTTAAAGTACAGTACATTGCAGTATGCAAGTATTTTAATGGCTTTACAGCAACACACAGAGGATAGGTTGATAGGTTCCTTAACCTCCTTAATGATTGCGTTAATTCTAAGTCCCAGAATGCTAAATGCACAATTTTTGTTCACCTACTCTTAGTTTTCCTTTTAGATTATGAGTCATAACAAATTGTCTGTACTAGAAAAAGCAGCTAAACTTGAAGGCTTCTTTTACCAGTTACTAATTAATGACCCTTTTTCCTTAGATCATGACCCCCTTCCCCCAATCCAAGCTATCTTAGACCAAGATTAACTGCTCTCTCTCTCTCTCTCTCTCTCTCTCTCTCTCTCTCTCTCTCTCTCATATAAATTACAAAGCGACACTACTTTATAACTAAGTCCCTCTACCATGTCTACCTCTCATTATGTATGCATGCAATTCTCATTAACATATAAACTGCACATTACACTGGTCTTTGTGAAACTGTCTGTGGGCATTATATATGTATGAATTAAAATTTAGCTATTTTAAAAACATGGCATCACATTTCTGTGCTTGGTATGCAGCATTAATATTGTATAGTGACTGAGTCAGAGAGAGAGAGAGAGAGAGAGAGAGAGAGAGAGAGAGAGAGAGAGAGAGAGAGAGAGAGAACACTGTGTCATCTCTATTGGTCGATGTCTCCAAGTCACAGAGACGGCCTTCAAGGCAACACATCTTTGTGATGGCCAGTTTCATTGCCTGTAATGGCTTAAAACTCAATGCAAATAAGAGTGTATCAATTAGCTAGTAACTAAAAGGAATGTACTGACTTGTAACTTGAAATATAGCTAGTAAGCTCAATGTAATCATTGTAACGTCTAGTTACCAAGATGGAATGGTTAGTATTTAACTAAATGTAATGGCTATAAAACATTGTTTAATGAGTGCAATGCTTAGTAACTAAATTTAATGGCTAGCCTTAAGTTAAATAAATAAGTTTCTCAATGTATTGACTTTAATAGTTGATATTATTAATAAGGCTGGTAATTCAATGTAATGGCTAGTTACTCCTGGTTAGTAACCCAATGTAATGGCTGGCCACTCGATGTAATCAAGAATTGTCCTCAGACTATCATTTCAGTATGATGGTCCCATGACTAATGTGACCAGATTGGGGGAATTCCAGCTCTTGTCCGTCATTTCAGTCTGAGAGATATCTATGTCACCCGAATCCCACAGTACCAAAGAATTCCTCAAAGATATTCATTATCATTTCACAAGATGACATCTTTAAATTGGTCCATAAAAAGGTTATATTTTAATAAACACTCTAAAATCTTCTACTGGATCGATCGAGACTGTTAGAGGTATAGACAGGATGAAGTACTCCATATATATTTGTTTAAATGAAATTTTATGGATCATAAGATCACTGGATGAATATAAATATGACATGTAGTCACTGATAAGTTATCTTTGTTTATATTTCATAACAACAAGGTTATTACTCAGACAGGAATCATAAACATGATAAATATATTTATGAAGAATGTAATAATCATCAATGATGTCTGATTAAAATTTTGAAATCATAAAGTGGGAAAGACTTTGACTTTTAAATCAAATCACCCTCTCCCCAATCCAAACCCCTAACTTCACATGATCATCTATTCAATGTGCAACCTTTTTTATTATAAAATCGACTGACCATCGAAGGTTAAACAAGGCCTTAAAATAATCAGAAAACAAAATTAGAATCAGGATCCTGCCACTTAAGAGACCATATCATTGAATGAATAAGAAACAACATTGATCAAAATAAATTCAGCCAAAGCATGATGAGACAATGTCTATTTCCTTTTATAAAGCTTTAAAATTTAATTCAGGAAGATATATGATAAGAACACTTAAGAGCTTCTTTTTCCTTGTGTGTTTATAACTTTCTACTGCTCTCTAGAGTTTTATAGACGTCCATGACTGTAATCAAGTGAAAACAGAGAGAAATTCTACAAAAAGAGTTTCTACAAGAGTTTTTCTATTAACAAGCTTATAACACCTACACAGTCAAACTGGTGGGGGTCGACACCACACAAATATCTTAAGTAAACAAACATTCCAATATGCACAGGTGAGTAAGTAAACAGTGAATTAAATGGCCGGTGTGGCGGACAAAATCTCCCCCCACTGACCAGCTTACCTGCCGATCTCTCCCTGGATTGTGTACTTGTCAGTCAGTGTATCTGTCCGGATGGATGTGGAGGGACGGTATTTACCCTCGGTACACGGGGAGATCCCCGACACACTATTATGATAGTGCTGATACTGTCTTAGAGCTATTCCATTCATTGTACTATAACTCCAGCCGTCATCATAAAACTCACTCCTCTATAAGAAATGATATATATCTCCTTTTTTTTTTCTAGAAAATAACTTGAGTATTCAAACATATATTTCCACAATCGAATCACTAACTGTCGATTTACGGATGAGGAAAATTATTTATTTATTCCTGATAATTGGGTGAAAATTATCGAATTCTTCACATTCCAAACGATATCGACTTCACACCTTTGATCACAGGTGAAAATGTGTCTACACTTCCTCTCCGTGCTCGCCCCACTGGCCCCCTCTATCCCATTAGTAGTCCAGCAGTGTATTGTAAGATGTACTTAACTCTAATCCGCCGAAGATACGAAGCTTTAGCACTCTCTCACATACAAACTCCTTTCGAAGCGGAAATAGGACACTTCAGTTTAATGTCAAGTTAAAACGAGGCTATTTCAAAATGATAAATATTTGAACCTGACGCGATGAGATATCCGGATTTGTCATCATTGTAAGAATGGCTACCCGCGGACGTACAAAAACATGTCTGTGTCATTCTTTTAAAAAACATCAAATTACATTCGATATTACACACGATATTATCTAAATATCTTATCATACATTCCATCGAGAGAAACTATTTATTGTAACGTTCCTGGCTATATTTTCATATCAATTTTTTACATACTCCCAAAAAAGTGGGGGGGCCAACTCAATGATAATTCCATTTTCTATATGTAAATTTTTAAAAAATGGTTGCTGCGAGAAAAAGTGGGGGGGCCAGGCCCCCCCTGCCCCCCCCCCCCCCCGATGCTACGTGCCTGCTTACCACGTATAACAATTTACATTAACTTGCTGTCTGTGTAATAGTTCAGAATTAAAAGTACAAAAATGCAATATTATCATGTTAAAATGGTTGAATTATCGAACTGATTTACATGAATTTATCAACAGTTTTATTTGAATTTGGTCTAGGCAGTACAAATCACTGAAATTAAGAGAATCTAACACAATCTTTGATAAATCGTTGAACATGCAGCTAAAAAAGTGGGTTGGTTAAAATTGACAGTCAAAAAGTCATCTCCCCACAAAAGTATATGGCAATTAATAAAGTTAATTTGATTTATATTTAAAAGGTTTGGAAACAGTTTATTTTGTGCATTGGTAATTGATATTTCTTACATCCAAAACACAAATGATAGGAATCCACGGGTAATCCATGCATATTGACACTGAATTACTTTCAAATTTTCTTCTAGAGAGATCGAAGTTTAGATGCAATTACACAGTATGCCTAAGTTCATGTGTATAATATTGTGTGTAGATACATGTATAACTTCATCAAAGAAAGCATTTTATTGTCCATATATATGCATGCGCGGATCCAGAAAATTTTTCCAGGGGGGGTCCGAAGGATAATTGTGTTTGCCAGGGGGGGGGGGGGGGGGGTCCGAGGCATATTTTCGTGATAATTTTACTATGTAAATTTAATAAATTTTCATTTTCCAGGGGGGGTCGGGACCCCCCCGACCCCCCCTCTAGATCCGCGCATGATATGTACATCTTTCTTTTAACAAATTAATGAATTGATTGTAAAAAGTAAATAAAATTAACTAAATTCCACAATTGTACATGTACGCTAGCTAAAAGAAACAGCCAAATCGTCTCCTATGGAAATTGAGTCTGACATCATCATGATTATTTCGTGCAGTCCGTGATTTTTCTCAGGTTAGTACTAGTCCTGTCAGTTTCAACAGAGCTATGAGTATACAATCAATTTCCTTAAGAAATAGAGGGAATCATACTATCATTTATATATTTTTTATTATCGAACAAAAAAAAGATATAATCATACATCATGATCCGTGGAACAGCTTCATATAAACATGCGCATGTATGATGCTATATATCTTATTTGAAATATATCGCATTAATTTCATCATCGCATTTTCTTGGAGAGAATTTCTTGAAAACCGAACTCATATTCTTAAGATGGCTCATAGACATTCGTTATTTGTCTATGGATGGCTTTATTCATGTACAGGTCCATGCATATATATGCATACACGTTCATTTCACTGAATGTATGCCATGATGCATCCACATATTATTTTATTATTCGTTTCTCAGTATAAATTATTAAACCTAAAAACCAAGAATCAATAATAAAGCATTAACAATAAGGCGATTTTTGCAACCGTTTGCGTTGTTTTTTTTTCATGTCTATCATGTTTTTTTTTTAATTAATTTCATTTTTCCATTATTTGTTTGATTTATGAAAGACTATGTTCGTCTACTTTTTCTTAATAGAACGAGTCACGCTGTATCTACGTTGTAAAGAATAAGGAAGGATGTATTACTTTTTGTACTTTTTATTAAATTTTTAAGTTCGCCACTAAGACGAATTGGTTGAATCCGGAATATGCTATGTGTTGGTTCATGAATTAGCGACATCCCTATATTTCCTATGAGATTTTCCTCCCACGACTGAAAATGAAATACTCGAGCCTGTCTGAAAGCAACGCAGAATGTTGATTAAATGCCAAAGAATCTTATTGACACTGCTGAAAATTTAATATCTGCACCAATTACTCTGATTGCGAAGTATTTTCAATTGTCATTGATTAAATCCGTTGACCGTATTCTGAAATCAATTCGGGAGCCAACATTTTCTGTTTGTGCTGCAATTTATGACTTCTGAGATATAAACTGCAGTCATGTTTGAATCCGGCCTTTTGATTCTGACAAGACCTATTCCAGTTCTCAGGAAAAATATTCAGCATATTTTGTCACAAGCTGCTAAGGTAATTTCCAATACACTGTATGTTCACATTCAGCCGACCCAGGCTCTGAAACCGGACTCTAACCCAGAACCAGTGTTTACAAGTCTTCGATTTGTTCCTCCAAACAAAGGCCTGCAAAAGTTGATGACTGACATCTACTCTTCTAGTGCAGCTGTATGTGGAAACATTGATATATACGTCCTGCAAGGAAACATAACAAATGTTAAAAATGAAAACTTCCACTACAATCTAAGATCAAAGCTAGATGTCATTCTGATGGACAATCAGGAACAACTTAATACAAATGAACAGTTCTTAAGTAAATTTGTTCAGAGTACATTTCAGGCATCCACACATAACATCAAATTCCAGTGCCTCTGTGATATAAACTCTGTTGGTATGGAGGAATTGCCTTCAGAGAGTTCTGGCATACAGACTTACAGACGAGTAGTATTAGGGGGAACCTTTGATAGATTACATCTGGGACACAAGATTCTTCTGGGAGAGGGTTGTCTGTTTGCTGAAGAAAACCTGACTGTTGGAGTTACCACAGGGGAAATGAATCTTAGTAAGTTATTCAATATTCTTTGTAACTGTTACAGTTCAAAACTTTGCCTTTAAAGAGTTAAAATAATTGCAGTCATAAAAGAATTGGTGTATCTTTCAATATGACACATGGCAAGGTAGCTTTTGCATTTTTTAGTATTGATCATGTGTTGATGAAAATATCTTTAACTTCAGTGCATCTCTTTGTTGCAAGCCACAAGTTTTGTGTCCGGTTTTGTGTTCGTTCTGTTTGTGGAAATAGAATGGACTCAAAACCCTTGGCTTCCAACGATGAGATTAGTGCATCTGTATCAAGTATAAAACGTGTAGTGAACCAATATATGAATTGTTTAATTCATGTTAGTATATATTAAAGTAATTCAATAAATCATTGGACTGTTTTGCAGAGAAATCTTTACCGGAGCTGATACAGTCCACCCCTGTCAGGATTGATTCAGTGGTGCAGTTTATTGAGACAGTGAAGCCGCAGATAAGTCATCGCGTGGTCCCAATCACCGACATGTTTGGACCCACCATCACTGACCCAGATCTACAATGTATTGTGGTCAGTGATGAGACAAAGAAAGGAGGAGACATTGTGAACCAGGAGAGACAGAAGAAAGTAGGTCACCTGTATGGATGTTTGTTTGTGTTGTACATGAAAATATTTAGAATATTTTTTACTGTCAATGCATGTATGAGAGTAATAAATCATGTTTCTTGTTTATCTTGCAACATATTTTTATAATTTATACCTCAAACTATCTGTTTAGGAGAAATTTTGGAACACTCTGCAATTGAGACTAGGAAACCTTGGCGTATACAAAAGATAGTGATTATTTTGTTAAAAATATCTGTGTATGGGCAATATCTGATTCTGTATTCTATCCATAGATAATAATTAAGCCATAATTTGTTGATCTGTATTATTGTAATTTTTAATATGCTTGAAAAAACACCCTATAATTATTATTTCTGTAAATACTCATTCCTCCCATAATAACATTACATTTCAGGGCTACAGTGCGTTGGATGTACATGTCATTGACCTTGTACAAGATCAATGTCATGGTCAGTTTGAGGAGGCCAAGATCAGCTCTTCATCACTACGGAAACGGTTGTTAGGAACACTTATTAATCCAGTCAAGGTATTTGCAAATTATTTAAGAAATGAACGGAATGGATACCTAATTCATATACATGAGTTTGGACTGTGTAAGTTTTAAAATTAGAGGATGGTTTATAAAAAAGTGTAGAATTTTTCAAACATCTATCAATGAATGAGTGAAAAATACAGGTCGTAGACGAATTGTTTTCATAAATATAACAAGTTGATTGATACAACTTTGACACAAATAAATGTACCTTCGGGCTTTATTGGATTTGATCACGCCCCGACCAAAATTATCACCTCATAATACTCAAAGAATGATTCCTTATTCCTTATATAAGGCAAGCTATTGTGTCACTCTGTATTAATATTGTTTTGTTGGTTTTCAGCCAAACAAGAACATTCCCTCTACACCCTATATTCTGGGATTAACAGGTGGAATAGCCAGTGGGAAGTCAGCCATATGTAAAAGACTACAGGGGCTGGGAGCAGGAACTGTTGACTGTGATAAACTAGGTATCTAAATGAACGGATGACCACCTCTGCACAACCATAGCAACAATTTCTCTCTTACTCCTCACTGGCTCAAGTTCCCTTAATATGTTAATACAGTTGCAGTATATATCTTTTATATCAAAAAGAAAGTTTGTGATATCTTAGGAAAGAAATGTTTAACTATAAATGATCACAAGAAAATAGACGCAAGTGTAAAACTTTGCTTTGATACTCATCTCTATATAACCTGTAGTATAAATAAACAAGACGGAAACGTCTTTCAACATCAACCCAGGTTCATTCTTTTGTGCTGAAACGAATACCATAAATCAGTATTCGAATATTCGCGAGTGCTATTCGATTCGTATTCGAATATTCGTAGACGTCATAGACAATGTATTAAGCATAATTTATATGATAGTTTGTATTACTAAGTGGGTGTATGTGTAGACTGCTTAAACATGTCAGTTCGAAGTTGACACTTACTGCATGAGTATCAATTGAATTGGGTGCGCATTTAATTTTTAAGCAAATAATAATATACTGATTATTTTAAAAATCTCCATCAACTACAGTCAAAAGATTTATTACTTCTTTAATAATATACTGCAGTCCTGACTCCTGGATGAGACCGATACGTTACTTCGTAAGTCAGTCCAAATATTTCCGCCATGTTTGATATAGTATTAAACAGAAAACTGATAACGCTCATAACTCCAGAAATCTTCTGTTTATTTAAAAAAACAAAACAAATTATATCGAGGTATCTTTTAAAAAAAACTTTTGATGTACCTTTCGATATTAACCCTCCGTAGCTCACACTCGTTCAAACAGTTAAGCAATTTTTTTCTTCAGCGTCTGACATGAATTTAAAAATCCAGAATGTTTGTCTCCGTTCGATGTAAACCCTGCTTTTACTTTCAAGGTAAACAAGCATGGCAGAAGAGTCTATTACTGGGTTAAGTAATAGACTCTACCAAGCATGGCAGTCATAAATGGCTTTATATTTACTTTCGTTCCGAGTAAAATGAAATAACACGATGCTGCATAGTTTACAGTGCTTGATATGGGTGTTTAACATGTGATCGAATATTCGAATGCTAAATATACATTCGAATATTAGAAATTTACTATTCATTCGCGAATATTCGAACATTCGTTTCAGCACTACATTCTTTTCAGTTTGCCTCTGAATTACAAAATAACAAAGATAATGAAGATTTACAAATTTATTAAGCAAAATCAAATATTGAACAGAAATAACTTTGTTTGATTCCGTTTATGACCTAAGAAGGAGAAATGAAAATTTACCTTAATGAATGCCGAAAAAGGGGAGAGGGGGAGAGCTTGGTCCGTAGACCAACAACAGAGTCTCCCGAATGTCCGATGACGGTCGTATTTATACACTTACAGACAAAAGAATTTAAATAACAATAGATAGGGCATCAATAATCTTAAACAAAATATAAACGGAGTATAAATTTCTGGAATCAAACATATACAAATAAATATAGATATACCACAAACCATTCCTTTGGCTTCACAATGTCAGTCTTCTGCTGTTCAGAATCAAACTAGCAATTTATTTTTAATCTTCTTCTACTGTTTAGGTCATCAGGCATATGCAAAGGGAACCGAGGGATACGACAAGGTGGTCGGTACATTTGGTAGTGGTATCCTGAACAGTGATGGGGAGGTAAACAGAAGATCCTTAGGTGCCATTGTGTTCAGTGATGAGGTACGATGAAAATCATTACATGGAAGTCCTTATAATGTTATGTTTATACATGTGGACGTGTCCTTATAATGTGGTGTTTATAAAATTTATATGGACATCTTTTACAGAAAAGCTCTCTTTGTAGATATACTGTAGAAGCACATATATTTGTTGGGTTAAAACTTCGTTGTTTTTAAACCAAATACAATTTCGTTGGGATTTAATTTCGTCATATCATAATCTTTGAAATATTTTACTTATCAGCTCTGTATTTATGAATTCATACTTGGGTTAAAAATTCGTCATGGATTTGATTTGAATTCGTTGATAAAAACTGCCAATGAAAATAACGAAATTAAATCATCAAATAATATTTCTGCTTCTACAGTATATACACCTTTAGTTTATTATCATAACTTTCTGAAAGAGATTAAGGGTTGGACAATACAATAACTAATAAACCAAATGAATACAAACCTCAAATCATTCAATATTTTAGGACATGTACCGGGTATATACATGTAATAAATGTTCAATAATTTGCCAAATTGTTGCAAGATTGCTACCAAATTAGTCTCTTTAAAAGTTGATTAAAAAAAAAGAACCCATAAGATTTAAATAACATCTCTGATAATAGATACACAATGTAACCTGTCAATCATAAATAAATATAACATATACATATAAAGCAGCCAGAGGGTTTGATTTGGCAGTCAATGTTAAGTTTCAAGTTCAAGTTCTTTATTTTAGGGGAAATGTTAAGTTTAGAAAATGATAATGTAAGGGTTGTATGCTCTTTTAGTCTGGAGTTTTATTGGTTGCTACTGCATCATGCTATCATAATATATCTATCGATAAGTGTATCATGCTATAATTTATATATCTATCGATAAGTGTATCATGCTATAATATATCTATTGATAAGTGTATCATGCTATAATATATCTATTGATAAGTGTATCATGCTATAATATATCTATCAATAAGTTTGTCATGCTATAATATATCTATTGATAAGTGTATCATCACTATCATGCTATAATATATCTATCAATATCAAGAAATGTGTCTGTTTGTTGTTCCTCCTGTTATAAAAGACATTGAATTCTCTCCCTTGACAATAGATACATTGTACATTATTTTGTAAGAGTTTTTTTTAATTCATATTTTACAAAACACTAGTATGTATGCCACAGATCTGAATTACTATAAAGAGACTGATCTTCATGAGGCATATGTTTAGTATGATCTATCATCCCTTAACTCTTAATGACTTTCTGAAAATATAAAAGTGATTTACTTAGAAATTGTACTGTATTTTCATTATCATTTCAGACAAAAATGCAGACATTGAATGAAATAGTTTGGCCAGAAATAGCAAAGTTAGCCACAGAAGAAGTTAAAAAGTTTGGTGCAGGTAAAAACTAAGGAACATTTTTTCCAGTCAGTCTTTCATGATAAAAACAGCACAGAAAGACTAACACCCTCCCCCCCCCCCTCCCCCTTCCCCAGTTAAAAAAGAATAAGATCTGTTTATTACTGAAAAAAACATTTTGCAGAATCCTCTCAAAAAATAATTGGTAAAAGGTTGATTTATTTAAACATTTTCCTTCAATGGTGGATTTAACTTTTATTTTTTAATAAAATCTAATAAAATGCTTGATAATGTATAATTTATATGCAATAAAGTTCCTTTCATGGTTTATAAGGGAATGAAATATTCATGTTGAAACCTTGAAATAAACATTCAAATGGTGTTCTTTTACTGTATTTTTAACTTTTAATACTAAGGAAATAAACTTTGCAAGTGTTAATGTACATTTACATCCTATCAGCTGAATGGTAGCTAAAAAATCCTTTACTTCTCGCTCAGAAGGAAAAGCAGTAGTGGTGCTTGAAGCAGCCATTTTGTTAAGGGCAGGCTGGGAGGAGCTTTGCCATGAAGTATGGGGGTGTGTTATTCCAGTAAAAGAGGTAGGTTTAATAATTCCACTGCAGAGATGGAGACAGATGAAATTAAAGGGTGAATCATCAGTGAAGGATAAAATTCACTGCAGGAGTTAGAGGAGAGGAATGGGAGGAATTTTCAGTGAAGAATTTACCATACAAATGAAGATGGAGGGATAAGATAAATTCTCACTGAAGGAGTCATTGTGGGAATTATGGTGGAAGGAAGGGGGAAGTCCTCACTGAAGGATTTATTTAGGGATCAATCAATCGATTTAAGGTGGAGGGATTAAAATCATAAAATAAATCCTCATTTAAGGATTCCATGTAGGTATCATGGTGGATGGATAGAGTAATTCCTCATTGGGGGTACATAAGCTTGGTGTTTTTAAATTCACTGCAGAGAGAAATGAAAGGATAAGTTAAGCTTCAGGAAAGGATGATGGTGAAGATATTTGGTGAAATTCCTCACTAAACAATTCTCTGTAGGGAGCAGGGGGTAGGTACAATACATTTGTATTAATGTCAAGTATATGGCATTTCTACTAGCTTTGCTGATTGGATTAATCCTTTAGCTCAAGTAGAGTGCTTGATTTGTATACCCAGGTTTAAACCCCAGCAGAGGCAATATCTGTCAATAGAAGTAAACATTATATATGTTCAGTTATGTATGACATGGTAATTGAACTTTGAATTATGAAATAATTGTTGTTGAACGGAAAAAATCTAACTTTTTTTTTGCATATTTAGATAACAGATACATGTATGATTTTTTTTAAGGCAGTAAAAAGGTTACATGAAAGGAACAACTTGTCTGAGGAAGAGGCCATGAAGAGGATACATTTAGGGGTCACCAACTCTGAGCTTGTCTCTAAATCTAACGTCATTCTGTGTTCCGAGTGGGAGTACGAGTATACTCAGCAACAGGTAGGCTAGATACTATAACCTATAATATGTATTTTACAGATTTTTATAAACATAATTATTAAGTTCTGTAGATTCCTTATTTTACGTGAGTACTTAATTCCGCTATTCTCTCATTATGCATCAAATCGCGAGAATATAAAATAGCGATATTTCATCATGTTTCCTAATAGTCTAATCTGTCCAAAAAATTAAAGCGAGGTTTTAAAATTTGCAAGATGTGCTTCTCGCGATTTTACGCGGATATAATTTTCTCGCATTTAAGTTTTGGAACTTACAGTAATAATTACAATATGGGTAAAATAATATAAAGACTGATGGATCAAGAATTCAAATTTAGCAGGAAAGTCTTAGATTTTTGATGACTTAAAATGCATAGATTAGCAGAATTAGTATATAATTTTTTGTTTTTCAAATTTATAAGGCATTGTTCTGTAGATTCTTTATTTTAGGCGAGTACCAAATTTCGCCAATCAACTGTTTTGCATCAAATTGTGAGAATATAAAAATCGTAATCCCCAGATTTTATCATACATTTAGTTTTATTTAGTTTACATCTGTCCCAGAAATAAAAGGGAAATTTAAAATTAGGAATATCTGCTTCCTGCGATTTTATGCAGATATTACTTACTCGCAATAATTAGGAATCTACAGTATTTGTGACTGAAGTACCAAGTTGTCATTTTTGGGAGTTGATTTTAATCAACTCTCCTATGCAGTACGTCACTCAGACAAACCGAAAGTGAAACAGTGTTTGGACCTAGCACGAATCATTGCTCCTGACAAGACTTAGTTCTTGAAAATAATTGATAAATTCGATGTAATGTATGCTAAAGCATTGTTTTTCAAGGAAACTTATTTATAAATACCTTGAAAATAGTCAGATTTTAAATGGTACAAACAATTTAAATATTTTTTGTAGTCGTATGTATTCCTATGCGAGAGTTCAATATAGTCTCGTTCAACTCGACGCTCGGCTGTCTCCGTAAATCCTTGTCGGAGATTTACGGTGTCAGCCGAGCGTTTGGTTGAACAAGACTAGAGTTCAATATTGTTGGATCCATACAATTTTCTAGAAATATTTCAATTACTGATACATACTTTGATTGAATTAATTTTATCTTTAAATATTATTTAACATGATTCATGTGGGGGTTTGTCGACATTCTTGTCGAAAAAGTCCAAAAATTCATATTATAAAAATGTGCGTAATTCAACTTCATGAATTAGAAACTACATGTACTTGTCATGCAAAATAACATATCATTGATTTTAAAATAAATAAACATCGACAAAATCAACTCCCGTCAGTTCTTCAGTACTTTGATTGAATTATTCATGGGGAATATTTAGATGAACAAAAAGAACTTTCTTAAATGTGTGATAAAATTGTCAAGTTATTCATTATAATGGTTTAGTTGAAAATAGTTTTTAAAAAGTCTTTTTTTCTGATTCCAGGTTGAAAAGGCATGGAGTCGACTTCATCCCACTGTGAAATCCAAACATTGACATACAAGTCTTAAACATTTTGACATATGGTATAATATCACTATTATAGAGGAGAAACCAATATTACTTTATCAGTGATGCAAATGTAATCAGTGATTTTTTTTAAAATCCTGTAAAAACAGGTGTTTCAAGAAAAATTATAATTAAAACAAATCCTGCTAATAAAAGTGCTTATTTGTTCATTGGAGTCATGGGAGAAACAGAGCTTAAAATTGATCAATTTCTGCTTAATTGCTTCCAATCTATTGAATGTTGAGAGTCAGTTATGTGTAGCATAGTGTTTTCTGTGTTAAAAAATGTTTTGTCAACATACAATAAATGGTTAAAAATTATCCCTTAAACCATATCTTTATATAGGGCATCATATTTTCTAGCATTCTACAAATATGCATATTATTTTTAAAAAAAAAGTAGTAAGCACACTTTCAGTCATTGATTGGGTCTAGAGTCCATCGTAATAAGGTAAAATGCAATTTGATACAATTTCTGCAACGCAAAGGGCATTATTATTCTTGATCCATAACGCCAGGAGTCAATAGTAGCGACAAGTTGCATGATTAATGTAATGATCAACATGTGATACAGGAGGGAAAAATTGCATTGATGATGACAATACTTTGAAAAAGAACCCAAGAAAATAACGTTTAAAAACTCAACATTTTGGCAGTGAAATAGGACCAATGGATATGTACAATTCAGGAACACTATTATTAAGAAATGATAAGTAATAATTTAAATATGTGTTTAGCGAAAACGTAATTTGGCGTCAAATCCAAGTACTAGGGATAAAGTTAAAGTTTGAGACCTTGTGCAGTTAACATTTAATGATTGCTAACAGCCTAAAGTTACCAAGAAAAATCGAAATTGTGTAAACTTGAATGGTTTTGAAGATTGAGTATGATATTTTGGAAAACTATATTTTTATTTGTTTTAAATTTCAATTAAACTAAGTTATGTAAACATTAAACGGGGAAAAGAGAACGTGGGCCCTCTTGGTTTGGTACCATTTTGTCATGAATAATTTGAGGGCGACGAAACAACATACAATGTACAAAAACTCGCACAGAGTACAGTTTCTGAAATTTTAAATATTTTTATAAATTGCGCAATCATCCAAATGTTAAAAAGAAAAATATGGTAATTGCAATTATGATAGGGTAAGCATATGTATTTAAAGTGATTTTGAAATGAAGTGGGTAACAAAAGTTTTAACCATAGCTTTAACTGTTTAAAAGTTTAATCCTTGACCTGCTGTAGAAATCTTACAGTAGTCCCAGATACTATAATTAGGCATACATATTTATTATTTTAATCATAGCTTTCAATATACATAGTTCTGAACTGATATTCTAGTAGGTCGAATTTAGGTAACTTATCCTATCTGATTAAATTAATTAAGTCGCATATGTAAACATTGTCATGAAAATATGTCGCAAAAATGTCTGCGACGCTTAATTTTAGTGCCCTAATTTATGTGCAACAATGTAGACTTCCAAATTTGAATTATTTAAGAAATAAAGTTCGAGTTTTCATGAATGTTGCAGAATAACCTCCGAAGTCGAGAAATGTTGCTTTGAAAAATAAAAGCCGAGGCGTTAGCCGAGGCTTTCATATTTCAAACAACATTTCGAGACTGAGGAGGTTATCCTACAACATTCGCGATAACAAGAACTTTATTTCTATTCTACTAACAGCCTAACTAACTTCTCCTATAGAGAGATGATCTAGGTCATTTTGACAGCTGTGTAACCCCAACGTTTTTTGGGAGTTGATTTTAATCAACTCTTTTATGCAGTATACTCTGGCAAATCGAAAGTGAAACAGTGTTTGGATCTAAGCACAAATCACTACCGCTGACAAGACTTAGTTCTTGAAAATAATAGAAGTAGTCGATGTAATGCATACAGAAGCTTTGTTTTTCAAGGAAACTTATCTATAAACACTCTGAAATAGTCAGATGTGTTATAATACAAGGGAGGGGGGGGGGCTATTTTTTCTAATTCATCTAAAATTTACATACAAAAAATTGAATTAACATGGAGTTGCCCCCCCCCCCCCCCCCCCGCCCCCCTCCGGATTAGAATTTTCAGGGTTTTGGAAAGTAACCGTTTTCCTTTTTTTTTTTCTTTCTTTTTTTTTTATCAATTATTTTGGGACGAGTCTGCCCCCCGCCAATTTAAAAAACGATGCCACGTGCCCGATTTTTGTACTCTAATGTATTTCTACGCCAGAGTTTAATTAAGTCTCGTTCAACGAAAGCAGAGAGGCTCTCTTGCTTGTCAGAGATTAACTGGTTGAACGAGACGAGAGTTCGATATCAATAGTGCTTGGATCCATACAATTTTTAGAATTGTTTCGATTACTTATATATACATAGTTTAAAAATCATCTTCAAATATTACACAACATGATTCATTTGAGGTTTCTCGAAATTCTTGTCAGAAAAGTCTAAAAATCCATATTATAAAAAAAATGCGTAATTCAAATACAAACTAGAAACTAATTGCCATGCAAGATAAGTTGATTTTAAAATAAATGATAATCGATAAAATCAACTCACGTCAGTACTTCAGTACTTAAATGTTAGTAATGTTTACATGTGTATCGATCAAAGGAATCACAGACGACAGAATTTTTCTTTGAATTGTAATACTCTTCACTTTAGTCTTATTTAAACAAATATGTTTGAATCAGAGTCCTAATATTTAAAGGACAATTTAATGCTATTATTACTACTACACGTTATATATTTTACGTAAAAACACGCAGTGAAAATGTGCTAGGGAGGTCCTAGGAACAGCCGCATTGATCTCTTAAAAATCAACATGGCAATACACATCGTTTTGAATGTAAGTAACACGTGAAATTGACATGGTTTTGATACTTTTTACGGGTTGAAGTTGTATTTTTATGATCAGTGCGAGACAAAAAGGTATTTCTGATCTTATAATTTACTGATGACGTTCGTGGTGTATTGGAGAATAATGTCTGCGGCATCTATTTGATCTCGGCAATAACTGTAGTAGATATAAAATTATAATTTTTGACATGTTAATATCAATTCGCAATGATCGCTACCTTCATAATCCGCTTGGATCATAAAAAATAGCATTTTATTGTTTACGTTTAAAATATTGTTGAATTAATCATAGATAGTAGGTAAAAGTAAATAAATCATTATTGATGTACATCAGTATATAGATAAAAAAAATAGCGGAGTCTTCATTTAAGAACTATAGTCAGGAACCATCATAATTATTTCATGCAGTCCGTGATTTTTCTTAGGTCGCTGGAGGTTTGACCAATCGATATACAGGATAGAGCTCGATCGTGTAGATTTCAGCCCTGTTATTACATTTTTTGTATCTGTTTTGTATCTGTTTATCGTTGTGAATTACAATCGGTTTGCTCAACATATATAGGAGAAGATACAAAGAGAATATATATATTATTCTCTCCATTTCTTACGGAAACATATAGTTATTCAAAGCTCCATCGAAACAGCCAGACTGTAATCTACACGCCCCGTTTATCGATTGGTCGAACTCTACAACGGCTGAAACTGACAGAAAGTGGCAGGACAGAAATTGACGCGCCCTGTTTATCGATTGGTCGAAATCTACAGTGACCTAAGAAAGATCAAGGACAGCATGAAATAATCATGATGATATCAGACTCAAGGTCTCACAAGATACAATTTGGCTGTTTCCTTTAGCTAACCATTAACAGTAATTTACGTTTTAAGGTACACTTGTAATTGGTTTCAGAGCTCTGTGTCTAACAGGAACATCTAGCTTTACTCTCGACATTAACGGAAGACTCACTCGTTGCTCTGCAACGAGCTCTGCTCTAGTTCCCCTTATGTTCGCATTGGAAATCTGCGACGTTCAATTTTCTATGAATACACTTGGCCAATTCATGCGCCTTGAGCACAAATATATTTATTTTTGTAAGATTAAATGAAACTTTCGGTCTTACATAACCAATTCAACATGTACTTTTGAAAAACAATCGTTGACATTTATCTACTCCTTAAGGTAACTCCATACTCGTTAAAGTCTCTGAAGAAAGTTGAAAAACCAAACTGATTTCAACTTAATAGACTTAAATTTCATCAATTGTTAGAAAAAATATACATGTCATCACACTTTTTGAGAAGTAAAATTTTTGAAGGCAGAAATTTGTTTATCTTGTTTAAATTTATTGTCAACTTTATCAGAAAACTACACCTACAAAAATATTTTAAAATTAATCGCTGGGATAAGAAAAACTATGGCATTTAGACATACAACAGAAAGAAAAGTCAGAAAAAGAGTTATTTCCCCTGAGCATAGATAAAATGTAGAAAAAATTGGAAATTTAGGATAAAATTAAGCTGCGAAAATACCTTGAACTTAACAGTTATTCTAATTACATCCATGTGATTATATAAAAAGTATGACATCACAGAACACTGGATCTACTTTAATAAGAATTTTAAAAACATGTTTTCTCCAGAAAGTCTCTGGCACTATATTTTTTGTCGCGGAAGCGAACTAAATAATATGTTAATATTGCTGTTCCATGTATGTTTCATATCTCTGACTAAGAGCGTAAAAATGGCTTTAAAGCGTCGATACACAATACAAGTAGACATCAGTATGAAAATATAAATATAAGCACTGAATGCTTGTTTATGGATGTCGTCGGTTCTATGACACACCAAGCGGTGCAGACAAATTATCATACCGCGCGATATTCAATTTAACTGCAGCGCTTGGTGTGTCATAGGACCGACGACATCCAGAAACAAGCATTCAGTATTTAAATGATTATTGGTCTGCATCCAATGAGTCATTGCAATTAAAAGACGTGTGTCTTGCTTGTGATATATAGACTTTGCTATTTCTTAGATAATAAAAGAATGTTTGAATTTAAATAAAAACCATTCGAAAAAACTTATGAAATTTATTTTTACAACACGTCACATTTCACAAATAACATGGTAGTACGAGTCACCAGGTCCTCCAAGAAACGTGTTGTCTTTATCAAAACTCAACTCCAGAGGCGGGCGACTGGGATCGCTAGCAAAATCTCTATAGTTTGGTCCAATATAAGGGAGGTCATCCCCATCGTCAGTCAACCAAGGCGATGAGACAGAGGTTCTCGTTCCTTGTATCCAAATACCGTGCGATGACTCGTTAACTGGAGGGAAATAACAAAACAAAAAAAAAAACTCTAGAACAAATAAATTGAAATATTATGTTCTGCCCCTACATCGTAATAAAGAAAAACGACCCCACTTTTAAGAATTTAAAATGTTAATTTGTTAATGGACGACGAGCGAGGCACGACGACGGACGAACACATAGCAATAGGTCACCTGTGCGACTCATGTTATTTTAAAAATATAAATCAAACTTTTCATTTACTCAAGGCAGCTAAAAAATATTGTTATACTTTCATGTTAAATACTGAAATCTGATTGGTTAAGACGCAGTTAATAATATTTACTATTACCCTCAGCGTTAGCAACGCACTTGGCAACGGGTAACATTAAAAAATATTACATGCGCGAAAATTATGCGCGTACGGTTCGCTGTAGAATTCACGTTATTCCTATATAAAAGCAGTAAAATTTTCTTAAAAATTTTAAAAAAGACATTCAGTATAACAAAATAAATAGTGCCTGTTTGGGAGGATAACAGTTGAAATTGACACCCCTCGAAAACCATTGTCAACCTCCACTTTGCGTCGGTTGACAATGGTTTTCTCGGGGTGTCAATTTCAACTGTTACCCTCCCAAACAGGCACTATTTATATAATAGCACCTGCCGTATAATATGATCAAAGCAAAACCCGCATTTCAGTGGCGTTTGTAATATAGCGTTCTCACAATACAAATATAAATGTGTATAGTGTTTCTTTTGTTACAGTAGTAACATTCTACATCATCACTAGTGTACAGACATTGTGCTCAATTATTTTCAATGTCAAAGTTTTAAGTTTCACAGGTCAAGTATGATGCCCTTACCAATACTTTTTGAGAGTTGGTTTTAATCAAATCTCCTATGCTGTTACGCTGGCGAAACGCGGAAGTAAAACAGTGAACTAAGCACACTCCATGAATGGAAAACCATCACCGCTGACAAGACATATTACTTAAAAAAAAAAATCGATTTATTCGATAAAATGTATTCAGAGGCATTGTATTACAAGAAAACTTATTCATAAATAGTTTGATAATAGTCGTATTTTAAATGATACGAACAATTTAGACATTTTTTGTAGTCGTATAAAAAAAAATAATCATACGCCAGTTAGCTTTCATTGATTACCACAGCGCCACTTCTAACAGCGGTAGCGTTTTGTATCAAGGACAGAATATTTAATCTAAAGATAGAAACAGTAATGGTTTTTAGTATTTGGTTCGATTACTGATACGCAATGTATTGTAAATTTTGACGACTTTATCTCTATTTTTAAGTATTGCATAACACTATTCATGTGGGATTCTCCGTCTATAGCTCAGAATTCGTGTGGAAAAAACCCCGCGTCAATTCATATTAGAAACAAATATGTGTGTAATTATTTTAATAAAGTCTGACTTCTTGTCATGCAAAATTATATATGTTAACTTAAAAGGAGTATAGTTTTTGGAACTAACATTTTTGGGAGTTGATTTTTAATCAACTTTCCTATGCAGTCACTCGGACAAACCGAAAGTGAAACAGTGTTTGGACCTCAGCACAAATCATTGCTCCTGACAAGACTTAGTTCTTGAAAATAATTGATGAATTCGATGTAATGTATGCTAAAGCATTGTTTTTCAAGGAAACTTATTTACAAATACCTTAGAAATAGTCAGATTTTAAATGGTACGAACAATTTAAACATTTTTTGTAGTCGTATGTATTCCTACGCCAGAGTTCAATATAGTCTCGTTCAACTCGACGTTCGGCTGTCTCCGTAAACCCTTGTCGGAGATTTACGGTGTCAGCCGAGCGTTTCGTTGAACGAGACTAGAGTTCAATATTGCTTGGATCCATACAATTTTCGAGAAATATTTCTACCACTGATACATAGTTTGATTGAATTAATTTTATCCTTAAATTTTATTTAACATGATTCATATGGAGGTTTCGCGACATTCTAGTCGAAAAAGTTGAAAAATTCATATTATAAAAATATGCGCTATTCAAATTAAAAACTACGTATACATGTACTTGTCATGCAAAATAACATATCATTGAAAACATCGACAAAATCAACTCCCGTCAGTTCTTCAGTACTTTGATTATATTATGTTTCGAGTTATGAAAGTACATTCTAGCTTATTCTTTTGTATACTTAGGTATTTGCTGATGAAAGGAAAAAGTTGCAGTGTTCAAAAGCTTTGGTTAATGTAAAAAGTGTTGTAAAATGATGTACTTTTTTGGGATTACTTTTCTTGTGGGAAGGTAGTTTTAGCATACGTTTAATTAATAGATGTACAATATTTTTAGTTATTTGTTTTCTATTTCATACACTCATAACTTTTTTTTGTATGCATCTTTTTTTCCAAATCTAAATTCTTATTGTTCTAAATATATTTATTAAAGGGACTTGGACAGATTTGAGCTCAAAATCTAAAATTTTATTTTTTCAAATTTAATGTTTAGAATGGTTAATATGGGTACTTTTAATGCTTTATCAAAACTTGAAAGTCAAATATTAAGTTATAACCAAGATACAAAGTTTGAAAATCTTTGTTTTGTAAACAAAGCTCAAGCTTTGTTATGGTTTACATATGTGTTTTATTGGTATAAGTCTCAATCAAATGTTGCTTTTTTCTGTTTATCATATTATCTATGAACATACTGAAACGGTTTACCTTGTTTTCCACGAGTCATTTGGTCAAAGAAATGATAATTCCATACTTTACATTATTTGTAAACAAATATAAGACTCGAGCTTTGTTTACATAACAATGATTTCTTACCTCTATATCTCTCTTAAAACTTGACTTCTAACATTCAAATGTTGAAATTTTGGTCAATCATTCAAAATGAGCAAGTAAACCATTTTAAACATAAAAAAAGAAAATGTCCTAAAATCGTGTCCAAGTCCCATTAAAAGATTCTGTAGCAATGTTTATATATCCGTATATCTACTCATTTGTATACTTTCTTGATGTTTAAGTACGTTTGTCTAGATAAATTGTTTGTGCATTCTAATCATGCAATGTTCAAAAGCCGTCATATTTCATGGGGTAATTACTTCGCGGTTATAATATTTTGAATATATTTTGAATCTCCAATAGCAAATGCAAATCAGCGGAGGGGGAGGGATGGCCAATATATTATACGGAAATAATATGTAAAACCCTATCTTAAATGTAGTTTAAAAGTACATGTAGGTGAGAAAATGGGGGGAGGGAGGGGGTTAACAATATTTTGCATTCATGATGTTTTGAACCTCCTTTCATATAGCAAATAAAAATCAGACGTAAGAAGGTCTGTCGTCATATTATGAGACCCCTCTCCAGTAAAAATTGAAAATAGGTAAAGAGTTGGGTAATATTTCGCGGTCATGATATCTACATCTGTCCCGGCTGCTAATATCTTGAACCCCTGTCCAAGAGCAAATGAAAATCAGAGAGGGGTTTCCGGTCATAATATTTTGAACCCGGGGTTTTAAATTTTATAGAGGAGTGTTCAATATTTCTCAGTAATATTTAGAATCCGGGTTCAATTTTTCTCGTGGTTCAAACTACATCCCAATATTATATTAACTTAATGAATAAATATTGGGTTTTTTCCTTCATCATTTCTTTCTAATTTGAAATTGGTGAAATATCTTAATCCACCTAGCTTTGTATGCAATTTTGACTTGCAATTAATTATAACGTTAACTGTATGTGAATTGAAATTACCGTAAGCAATTCTTCAAAATCGTTGTTTTAGCATTCGTGGCAATATGATAGTGTTCGAGCAATCTCTTGAAAACAATTGCTTCATACACATAGATATTGTCAAAAAGAAAACGGATGTGTTTTTGATATTCAGGTCTTTGTTGCAAATTCAGAGAATTTAAAATTATGTATAAAATACGACAGATTTCTCATTCCGTCAAACGCTGTTCTTTCTTCAATATTTTTTTTAATGTAAAAAGGATCTTTTCTAAGAACTAAATTATTTAAGTTTCAGAAAAATGGACTATAAAAAAACTTTGGCGTCTTGGTTTGCACTTCAGACCTAGTAGTATCTGGGATAGTTTTTACACGACTTAATTTACAATGAACATGGCATTGTGTCATTTTCCATGAACGGTATTCCCCAAAATGTCGAAATAAGGTACTTTCAATCAAATATTACATCATATTAAATCCAGCACCTCTATGGTTTACTAAATCTAGCCTTAAAAAAGAAATCAATAAATATCTAAAAACACACCTAGTATGGACAATGCTACAGAGGCCTTCAACGCCGAGTCAATTAGAAGTAATTGCCCGCCATCTTTAGCACATCTCTCTCTTGCAAGCCTCTTAGGTCCTGGATTGTCCTTCGAAAAACGGAAGCAACTCAACACAGGGTCAATCGTGTACCCTGGGACAGTACAAGACACTGAAATTTTAAAATGAAAAAATGTTCTTAATAATGAATTTTTGTTTCAAACAGTGTTTCACCGTGGCTGACGCAAAACAATTCCAAATTCTCCTTTGAATTTGGGTCTTTTCCGCCCGTGACAGGGGCTGATGTTTTAAGAGATTACAGTGTATAATATGTCTAGACACTAACCTTCATCACAGTTTCCACCTTCACAGTGTTTTTGTGTTTCGTCGTTTTTATCTGAAAATTTAAAGCAGGCATTAAATAAGTAAAATAATGGTCGAGACACTTAAACAAGTGTAACTAAGCATAGTCGCCTTGGATGGATACCAATATCTAATATATATCATGCAGTTTACATGTATTTAAAAATCGTCATTATAATATAAAACATAATATTGGCTTTTGTCAAGTTTTCATTTTGAATTGATGTATGCTATAAAACGGTGTTTTTTTTTTAAATAATTTAAGAGTTTTCTTTTATATACAAAGTTCTGTACAGCAATACTTATTCGCGGGCAAAAAAATGGTATTTTTTTCACAAAGGGGATGACTATGAGAAAATGTTTTCTCTCTAAGATCAATATAGCTTTATTTTATTTCCACTTTTTAAAGGTTGTATGAGCTGTAAAACATTCTTAAAGCGTGAAAACAAATTATGTAAACAAAAGTTATGTAAACAAAAACGTAAAATACTGATTGCTTGTTCATGACAGTCGGAACATACAAAATAAAACAGACTTAAGATTTCATTTTTTAAAATAATAAACAAAACGTCATGTTTATAATCTTGGTCGCATGACCCAAAAGCGGGGGTTATAAACATTGGTTTACTGCATCTAATTTTCGGAAAAAGGCTATTTCATATAAGAAATTGACAAAGTAGAAGAAAAAACTTAGAAAAAGACAAAAAAAGACAAATTACAGTATATTGTTTTATACATAACCGTCATACATGTAAATGTAAAATGACACATAAACATTATAAAGATTGGATCTTCTGTTTGTATGCTGACAATAGTGTTTTCAATAAAAAATACTAGTAAACATGCACTTGTATAGCTAAGGTAAAATGACAAATTACAGTGAATATATATGTTTCGACACCAACCGTCATGACAGTTTTCACTTTCACAATTGTTATTTGTTTCACCGAATTTTTCTGGAAATAAAAAAAAATATATATATTTAATTCTAACACGCATATTACCATTAAACATTTTTTTTCATTTGCCTTACATATAAAACCACTATTGTTTGACAGAGCTGACATTACCTTTGATTAGCAAACCAAGCACGATGCAAAAAGCAATGAAGACAGCTGTAGTCACGACAGAAACAATAACCAGTGTAATCTTTGCATAGAGTTTTAGTTTACTTCCTACTGAGAAATTAAAGAAAGTAGAAAAAAATTGATTAAACAAAATATTTAAACAATATGAAAACATAATAAAATCGACAGAGGTAAACAAAAGGTTGTTTTCACTTTTGGTCAGCTTGCATATAGGTATAATTTAAACCTTAATTTAACATCACCTATTGATTACTTGTACCCACCCCCCCCCCCCCCCAAAAAAAAATGATAATAATAATAATAAACAAATGGGTAAAAAATTGAACCTTTCGAATCCCTTTTTTTTTCATATGCGACACTTTACTCAAGGGTGTTTAGGATCATTAACATATTCAAAAGTGCGCGTATTAGATGTGCGATATTTAAAAATAAAAGAAATGATGATACTTTAAGATAATTATGAATTATTAAAACTAATACTGCCTCTGTTACCTCTTATGTTCCCGTCACGATCCGGAGAAACAGACGACATCTCGCTCCCTTGTGTTTAAAGTCAGTATGATTTTTTTCAAAACTAGCATTAGAGTCTAGAAGATCATCTTTTACCTTTTAGGACCGTATTCTACTTATAAACAACACATTCACCCGCAATTGCACTTTATTTCTTTTTATCTTATTTTACTGTTTTTATTACTTCTTTGCTTTGCATTTTAAGAAAACGCGTTTGTACTTGTGGTAATTGTACCTATTTATTTTGAAAATAAATGTTGTTTAATATTTAGAAGACTTTAAAGATTTAAACGCTAATCAAATATGCACTTTCGTTTATCAAATAAGCTTTCCTTTTTAAAAGGTACCATTTTTTATTTCATTTTGGTGATATTTTTAAAAGTACATGTACGTCAGTAAAATTGAAATTGATAATAAAAAAGCTGAAATAGTTTGTTATGAGTCATCACATTCTTTTTTTTCTGGGCTCACAATATGGATCGCAACATTAAACATTTGAAGATTTTACATTAGAGAGAATAAGGTCACAAATTGATATTTTATATGACAAAATTTTTGAGCAAAATATAGAATAATAAACACTAATGAAAACTAGTCATCACATAGTTACACGTTATCAAACAACACAATTATGAGCCTTGAACAGTTAACAAATAGCAAAATTCAAATGAAGACCACAATATACATAAAAAAAACTTTGAAAAAGACAACATTGTTTCAAAAAGTGCTAGAAATTGGACACACATATTTGTTTCTGAATTGCTGCGCTGTGATAAAATTGTTATAAATGTCCTATTAAATTAGAATTTTGTGTACTTTAAGGGCCACTGATGCTTTTTTAATATAGATCATCGCACTTATTTCAAGCAATTATTTGTACGTTAAACGTCTCTATAGAAAAAAAACACTGTATGAATTGCTAATGTATATGAAACTTTAATGTAAATGCACAATGTACATGCATTAACATAATACAACTTGGGCTAATAGCAAACAAAGGCTATAGAGTGATGAGAAATTAATCGATATCTAAAAGTTGCTTGTCATACCCACGAAACGTACTTAAAAATACCTTTTAACAAATGATTTTTTTTTTATTTTACAAATTAATTGTGTAGAAAAACATATAGTTACATAAATTGATTTTAACCATACCTGCTTAGAACATGTTTGATAATACTAAGTTGCGACTAGATGTACTAAACATTGACATATAAAGTACCCTTTGTAATGTTTGAATTTACAAAACCAGTCGATTTTCCTAAATTGAGGAGTCAATTATTCGAAAATTCGATATGATATTTGGTAGTGGTTTCCTGAAGGGAGATTGGGGGGGGGGGGGGGGGGTAACAAAAGAGCCATTGTGTTCAGGGATGAGGTATATGTATGATCAAAAATCTTGACATTTACGTCTTTATAATGTTTTCGTTAAAGCTATGTACAAGTAATACAGTTACAAAGTCTCTTTTTAGGTAAACACCTTTAATTTGTTATTATAAGTTCCTGTTTGAGAGTTGTTTCAAGATTGGCACTTAGTTTATTTATTTAAAATTGTTAATAAAAAATAAAACCTAAAACACGTCTCATATAAATGACCCATGTACAATGCACCCTGTCAGCAATTACTAAAAATAACATAAAACAGAGGTTTTGATTGGACGGTAAATTTAAAGATTAGCGATAACAACATATGTGTTGTATTGCTCTTTTATTTTACAATGCTAGTGTATCATGCTACAATGTATGCATTTAAAATTGTATCATATAAATCTTATGAAGAAGTGTTCTCCCGCCCATAATACATGTATTTACATTTGGTGTGTATTTCACCTTATGTTTGCACTGAAAATCTACGTCGTTCAATTTCCTGTAAACACGCTTAACATGGCACATGAGCACAAGAATATATGTCATCACGCGTTTTGGATATATTTATCATTGTAAGAATAAATGAAACGTTCAAACTTACATGACAAATTTGATATAAACTTATGATAAAAAATCATCAAATCATAACAATCCGTAAGTAAAAAAGATTTTTCCTGACAAATTTTAGTATTATTTTTTTTAGTCGTAGAAGCAAAGTAAATTAAAGGTAAATATGGTTGTTCCACCATGTTTCAAATACCTGACTGAGAGCGTATTTATAATGATTTTAATCGACGGTACACTATTATGTCATGCAAATTTGATAAATATCGATTTGAATATAAATGTAAGCGTTGAATTCAATGTTTATTTTTGGATAACGTCGGTCCCTCAACACAGCAGGCCATGCAGACAAATTATCATACTGCGCTAATTCGCTGTAATAATTTGTCTGCACGGCCTGGTTTAAGACTGATGACTTTCAAAAATAAGTATCCGAGGCTTAAATAGAGAGACAGTGAATCCATCCACTTGACAATAGTTACATTGGGTATTTGTATAAGTCAATAAATTCATATTTAACAAACTACTAGTATATATGCCATAGATATGAATAAGTAAAACGTATAAAGAGACTGATTTACATTTACATGAGTCACATGTCTGGTTTGTTATATAATCTTTTGATTGTAAATGACTGTCTGAAAAAAGTTATTATATAAAGATTGTAGTGTATTTTTATTCAAGACATGCTTCAGACAAAATGCAGCCATTGAATGCAATAGTTTGGTCAGAGATTGCAAAGTTAGCCACGTAAGAAGAAAAAAATGTATTGTGCAGGTGATAACTAGTAAATATTATTTCGCTGATTTATTTAAGAATTACAAATTGATATTAGGTTATTGATAATGAAAGTGCTCATTTAATCATTGGAGATATGTGGAGTAACTCCAACATCCCTGTGAATGTTATTGTCATTCAAATTTAGACCACGTGGATTTATTTGACCCTTTCAGTTTCGCAGAAAAAATCGTGCTTCGTGTTTATAGTCTGTATCCTAGAATCAAGGTACTTTTAGTCAAATATAAAACCTAGTCGTCTAATGATTTTAAACTTTACCTCCTTTTATTGGTGGATAAAATGAGTTCTAGAAATAATTATAAACATGATAATAGAAATAGAGAGATTTTTTGTGCAACATGATTAGTAGCGACCCCCTCGAAGGATAACTTGTCGATCCGCGCCTGCATGACCTAGTAATAGAATCAATAGCGAAATAGACTAAATTATTTTAAGAAGAATGTTCCTTAAAATTGGATCAATATACATAGTTTTAATTCAAAAGATATCCATTCTTTTTTTTAAAGCACAACATAAGCATCACACAATGCAATGATTTTATTAAGCAGTCCAATGTTTATATTTTCAACTACGTGTAGAGTGGTTGAACACGAACGATAACTCTGTTATGAATATCATTGTTTAGTTTAGATAGCCGCTAGATGATGAAATAAGTAATATATCCTAATATATTTTTATGTTTTTAAATAAATTAGAGTAGGATATGATAAGAAAAACGATCGGTACTTACGTATTTTGAGAATACTATCCGAACACTTCCGCTCGAAATTTCTCAAGAACTGAACAAATTTCGGGGAAGTCTCGTGAAGTTTAATTCGAGCACCTCTGGATTTATAAGATACTTAGCAACGATAAAGAAAACAATCCGAACACAACCGCAGGTGTGTAACACGTTAATAAGTTCAAGTGTAGCAAAATGTTTTCTATGTTATCAAATATTTCATCAACGTACAGATAAATAGTTCAAAAATTATCTTCAAACACACATCTTTTTCTTTAATCATTTCAGAAGTAGATTTTAGTTTCTAATTTTTTTTCTAAAATTTTTACCCATTTTGCATTAAAATTAATTAATCCTCTAATCAAGGTGGGTTTTGAGGGCAGTGATCAACGCTGTTTAATCAATCATGTTTAGCTCTCCAAATTCATAATATTTCACTATAGTGTTTTTCTTATTCTATGCATGCTTTATCCCTATAAACAGTGGAATACATCATTTTTTATTTTTTTATCAGACTTGATATTAAATGGTTTAATTTTCGTATGATCATTTTAAGTCTCTCTATCAGTGTTAGCTTTCTATGTTTCCATTGATTCCTTATTTTGTTGATTTCTGATAATTTAGGAGTATCTAAAAAATAATGAAGAATGACAAGATTCCCGGCCCAGATGGTTTCACTTGTAATTTTCAAAGTTTTTTGTGTAAACATTTTTGTTTTTGGTACTAGAGTTATTAATAATTCTTATGAAATATATAGGTCAATTCTTTGACAATAAAAAAACTTGGTATAATTACTTCGAATACAAAACTCAGGGAAACCTAAACAGTATTTGAAAAATTGGCACCCTATTACATGTTTATATGTTGTCGATAAAATAGCATCAGGATCTATAGCAGAACGTATTAAAGTACACTTAGATAAAATAATAAACAGAGACCAAACTGGGTTCATTAAAGGAAGATTCATTTGAGAATATATAAGACTAATCTATGACACCATACAATATACAGTTCATAAACAAATTCCTGGACTGCTAATGTTAAAAGATTTTGAAAAGGCTTTTGACACAATTTCCTGGGAATTTAGTAATCAAACATGAGATTTTCTTTACTTTGGTATTAAGCTAAAAATGGATTAACACATTTTATAAAGGAATTAAATCATGTTTTTTTTTACAGAATGGACTTGGCTCAGATTACATTTCCCCTCAAAGAGGCTGCAGACAAGGAGATCCCATATCGCCCTATTTTTTTCTCATCTATGCAGAAATTCTTGCAATAATAATTCGAAGTAATAAAGACATTAAAAAAACCCATTAAAATCGGTGATGTTCCAATATGCAGACGATACATTTCTTATTTCAGATGGTATTCTAAGAGAATTAGACTTCATTGAAAATACATCTGGTCTTAAAATTAATTTCCATAAAAAAAACCAACAAAAGTGGTATGAATAGGTTGAGAAAAAAATTATAGAGATTTTTTTTTTATCATACCCGATGGAAGCTAGATTGGAACAACACAACATTTGACCTTCTCGGAATCAAATTTTTAATTAATCTTGAAGAAATGTCTTCGCTAAACTATACTCCTAAGTTATCAGAATGAAAGAAATCTTGACTGAACAATTCCTATCGGGCGACATGTTTTGATGACCGTAATATGTTACGGTCACCGGCTTTCCTACAGTGATAATCTTGAAAGGTCTTGTGATTGCGCACAACTTATGTTTTCAACATTTATGACAAAACACACTAAAATTTAAAATCTGCCCCCTCCCCAAGGTGACCTTCTTGATAATAAAATAACCAAACAAAAATGAATAACTCCTTTGTTGAAATTGAAAGAACCTTGAAAAGAAGGAAAACTAAACTACATTTAAATCTTCCACTTTAGGAAAAACCGAAAAAGTATTATTTATTTAAGAATGTCAAAGAACGTACTTTAGTCTGAAGTTGCATTTTGCTCAAAGCTTCTAGATTAAAAGTTACTGATACCTTTAATTCAAAGCCGAGGTATGCACCAAGGCGTAATAATGAATGCTTTATGAAGATTTTAAAAGCGAATTTTTAAACATTGATTACATTCTTGATAATCACATTACAGAAATAAACACACTGAGTGTAAAACGATCTTCATACCGTCGTTAATGAACCTTGCCCCTAAATTCTGAAATAAGAATTAAATTTCACACATTAATATGATAGAATGCTTTTTCTGGTTCATTGCTGTATATACAGTGTCCGATACGTTAAAATTGTTTTCTTAACCCTATCATGAATGCATGGCTGGATATTTAGAGAAGCGGGCAGGGATGGAAGATTGAAATTGATGAAACTGAAATAGATATATACATATACGTGGATTCAGTTCTTTTTTGTTTGCAGCTGACTGGACTTTTTGATATTTTAATTCAAACCAGTGAGTGGGTATTAAGGGTATTAAGGGCGTTTTATCTCTAAATTTTGTTTTTAAGCCAAATTTCACGATATTTTTATAAAAGTTCTAAAAAGGAATTCTGTGAGGTCAGTCATTTTGTGAGAATGTGTTATAATTTATTCCATCTTAAAATCTCGTTTTATTTTTGGACGCATTTCCAGTTGAACGTATCCATTTGCAAACATTATATGAAGGGAAAACTTGCTCAATACTAACTGCATATTCAACTGTCAATGTGTTGATTATACTGCCCTTGACCCGTCCTATTTCTTATCTGATACCGATACATATTACTCGTTATTGCAATTTCCACATGTATGCGCATGCAATTAAAAATCAAAATGTGCAGATATTAAACTTGTTTACTTGATTTGATGTTTTACAACCAGTAATTTACGTTGAAAAAAATCGGTTCATAAAATATTTATATTGATCGAAACACGGGTTTTGTAATGACGCATTTGCAGCTGAATTGATCCACTCATCGCACAAGGAAACCTACTGTTGCTGCAAAATCAAAACAACTGGGCAAATTTTTATTTGTCACAGGTGCTGGTAACAGATAAAGCTACAATCAAGAAATTTGAAACTTGTTTCTGCACGATGCATACATTGAACAGTGCGAAATCCATAGGGTGCGATTTTTAGGCAACTTAGACTGGTCACTGCCCTGCATATAGACTGATCCACTGTTTTGTATAGCCAGTCTTATTGGCAACTATGGAACCGTACAAACGACTGTGTCTTGTTCTCATGGGAACAGTTTTTACCCAGTACCATATATATCTGAGTTTGTAAGTATTATCTTTTGTATTTGATTCAAAGATAACTAGGTTATGATGAAACAAATCAACATAATTTAAGAGTTTAAATATGTTTCGTTTATTTTGCAACCTGTAAGTTATTTTAAGAAAGTAACCTTGCGTCCTTGTTTCGTTTAAACATTTAAACTTGAAAATTAAATCAAAAGTACTGAGAGTACTGAAAGACGGGGTCTTGAAAGTTTGAATTTGTATTTCTCCACGTTTTCCTCGAATATGTTCCAAAAATTATGAGTTTTAATGAGTTGTTTCAATCTAGTATGTTAAAATTCGACTTTTTGAAATTGCCTGATACTCTGTCTAAATTTTACTAAATCCTGGCCGGGACTGTTCTTCATAATTGTAGAAAATTGACACAACGGTATTTTATGTAAAATAAGACCCCAAGGAAAGATTTTAAAAACTACAACTAACCGGGAAAATGAAAGCAACTATATTTAGGTAGATAATTTGAATTATTATATTCAAGTAAAACGTGGACAATTGTAAATTCAAACTTTCAAGACCCTGTCTTTCAGTACTCTCAGTACTTTGATTATCTGAGTTTTGCTACCTTCATATCCCAAATGAATCACTAAAGAAATCATTTTATTGATTAAGATACAGAGAGTGATCTTGATTATCCAAATGAATGTACAGGCAGCTTTAAGATTTTAAAACAATGATCATTTACTTAATCAAAAATATATTAAGTAAAGATTATTAAAAGTTAAAACAGAAATCTAAAATATGAATCGCCTAAAACAATGTCCTCATTGAAAAATACATGCGGGGTAACGTACTGTTTCCGGGAACGGTCTAATTACTCCAAAATTTATTCACATGTAAAAAGTAACCATTGTTTAAGTAATTACAAACATAGAGCCCGAACAGTTTTAATCAATATTTCATCAAATATCTTTGTTAACAGTGATTTTTTTTAGTTCACCGAGACGATTTCAGAGGAAGGGAGTGGGGATAGGGTAAAGCTTAATACATTTTACTCAAGCGTCGGCGTCCGAACCTGGGTAAAGTTTTTGGAGTAGATCTTGTATCTGAGTTATATCCAGTTCTATCTTCACCAAACTTGCATGAATAGTGCATATTGACCCAATATGCTGAATCTGAGTCATCAATTTCAGATACTGGCGGAGGTTAAGGTTTTTGGAGCAGGTGCCCTTTAATAACCATATCAAAGATTCTTCTGGTCTCACCTTCAACAAACTTGCAATGATCGTGTGTCTTATGATGCATGTATGCTTGACAGATTTGAATGCTGAATCTATCCGAAAGATGCTAGAGGAGGGTATACAAAACTCGATCTAGATTATGTTGATGCTGACACAGGTGTAAGTTTTTTTGGGTAGTTCAACACAGATTTGAATGTTGGAAAAAATGCTGTCTTGACCAACTTTCCTGTTTAATGTAACCTTGGATTTAAAACATAAAGTTAGCTTTAGTTAGAGAGCCTGGCTTCCATTTTCAACGGTTTCAAAAAACCTTATCCTGCCTCACTAAAACTTGCCTGATAATACGATAATGTACCATACCACACTACAATTATTTCAATAAAGATCATTACCTATTATTTGTATATAATATGATGTCATATAATATGTTCTTTAAAGAGTTATGTCTCATTTCGGTGAGCTCTGTAACCTTTGACTTTCTATGTTTTAAAAACATAATAATAATATATGCTGAATTTGAATGTAACATTCATAATAAAGTTGATTGAACAATATGTTTAAGACGGTAATAGTTATTTTCTTTGCCAAAATATTTTGAGTATTTTGCTTTGAATTTTACACGAAAATTTCTTTCATTTCTTCGTATATCATTTTTATTGGATAAGTGTTGAAACTAAAAATGGAATAGAAATATTTATTCAATTTCACAATAAACTCGCCTGTCTTTAATAAGACACGCAAAATCCAAATTAAATGTAAACAAAGAATACATTATCATGAGAGTTATGAATTTGTATTTCTATGTGTAGAAAAAGTTGGACGGTTATGATTTTCCAGTTTACTCAACAAAAGTTTGCCCGATAAATGAATCAGAGTGGCACGAAAGGTCGTCGGCTATCAACTGTAATAAAAGTAATGGATACATGTGTGTGCCGAACGAAGATCTCACTGAACTGTTAGAGTTCTGCTATATATATCCATTTATATGGATCCAGGAAGGTAAACTATGTTCTAGCTATACTTTTAGATTAATTACATGTAAACTACATTTATGTTGAGTATTATATCAGTTTAGCGGAACTAAGTTGACGAAGTTGCAGATATTCTAATTATTTAAGATGCATCTTTTTCAACTAAATTGTGATACTTCCTGACCAAAATATTAGAACATATGATAATCCAGCACACGTTTTTTGTTGTTTAATTTTTGTTTTGTTTATTTGTTTGTTTGTTTTCTTTGTTTTTTAGGTATTTCAATTAATAAACCCTATAACAAAGAGACGTTCAAAACAAGTGTCTAAGATATTGTTCGATATAAACGAAAATTATTCCTTAAGATTTGTATTTTCCCCTACTAATATTTCCTTACACAAAATTATATAATAACGATCAAATATACCCTGTAAATTATGAGGAACATTGTAAAATATAGTCATTGACTCTGATTACTATTCCACATTTTCATGATTTTGTCTAAAATAATATCTTACCCTGTTCAAAATTTCTAACTTTTTGTGGATTATATAATTTAATAGATAGCAATGTTCAAAAGCTCACTGGCATACGGACTAAATTTGATATTGTTTTATATTATTTTATTTACAATAGAACAAGTATAAATGCTCAAAATGAGGAGCATAAACAAGTTTATATTTTTATGAATGCAACAGTCTTAAACCTTTATGATGATCATACTGACGACAATAAAGGACGTTTTGGCCTTTCCTTTGTAAAAATTTAAACCTCCCCCCTTCCCAATGTGGCCCTATCAAACCCCAGGGATTATGATTTGAAAATTGAATCTACACTATCTGAGGTTGCTTCTACACAAGTTAAATGGTTTTTAAGAAGAAGATTTTTAAAGATTTCCTTTATTTATTCCCATGTAAAATTCGATCCCCCCTCCTCATTGTGGGCCAACCTACCCTGGGGACCATGATTTAAACATTTAAACTTGAATCTACTGTATCTGAGGATGCTTCCACTCAAATTTGAGCCTTTTTTAAAAAAGATTTTGAGATTTTTTTTTATATATTCCTATGTAAACATTCATCTTCCAATTGTGCCCTTTTTGTGGCCCTATCCTACCCCCGGGGATCATGATTTGAACAAACTTGAATCTAAACTACCTGAGGATGATTCCACACAAGTTAAAGCTTTTCTGGCCTTATAGTTTTTAAGAAGAAGATTTTCAAAGATTTTTTGTGAAATTCCTATGTTTAAATCCATCCTCCATTGTGGCCCTTCCCTACCTCCGGGGCCATGATTTGAACCAACTTAAATCTACACTACACGAAGCTGCTTCCTTACAAGTTACATATTTTCTAGCTTTTGAGAAGATTTTTAAAAAAATACCAACAATATTTTAACATGTTTTAATAAATTTGAATTATTTCCCCTATAAAGAGAAAGTGGCCCTTTGATGATTTTGACCTTGTCTTTAATAATTTCTATGCAGGAAGTTAAAAGTTTAACCTCCAATGCCCCGTGATTGCAATAAATACTCGGGGCAACTATTTGCAAATATAATCGGTTTTTTAAAAAGATGTTTTTATTCAATTTTAGATGTGTGTATGTATCTGTACAAAAAATTCTCAAGATTGAATGCATACAACTGCGTGAAATTTCGTTCCGGGTGTCCAAAATATCCAACTGTATCTACTAGAATATTTGAATGTAAGTATCATAATGCATGCATGCGTAAAGACATTAAAACTAGATATATTTTCTTGACTTATGTTTGTAATGGTACAAATTATCTATTTTTTGTCTTATATGCAGTGCATATAAGTGTATTTGCTGCCGAGCTAGGGCCATTTTCATTTTTTACAGATCATATGTAATGCAAATTATTAAAAGAACATTTAGATTTTTAGTGTTCTAAATCAAACGTTTAAAGACAAATACAAGATCAGGAGCAGAGCAGTCACGAACTTTTACAAAAACTAGAGGTAGGATCAGATGTAATGGAGGAGTGAGCATCCTCTGATGACCGGTCACACCCGCTGTGTGCTCTTTGTCGTAATCAGGAAAAGGGAAAATCCGTAGAAAATTCTGTAATAAAATAATGGCATAACAATAGGTATGAACTAGAAAGGAGTTCGTTGCAAGCAACGACTAGATATTCCGTCACAGCTGCGTCACATTCGTGACGTAATACGAAATTGGTTACAGGCCATGATACAATATTAGATGTATTAACCCTCAGTAAATAAGATAAATGCTTTTGATATGCATAAAAGTTTGTTTCATGATGATTTATATTGGCATAAGTTTAATTAATTGATTTAATAATAAGTTTAATGTATACAGCATAAATCGGCTAATACATGTATTTTTAGTCTTAGATTGAATGAAAAAAAACCGGCGTGGGACTCTTGGCCCTTAGTTATTTTTTATCAATTTTTCGTGAAATAATTAATATCCCTAATAACCGTATCTTAAAAATTAACGGTTTTGGATTCAAAAATAATATTGTCGAACATTAAGTTCACTTTTTAAAATCACCTCAACAATGATAATATTATCTTCATTGTAAACCAGTATTTTGTAATGTTCTAAAAGAAAGCGGTCTATCAGAATCAATCCTGCGCAAGCAAACATTTGTCATGTCAGTAATACACATCATGCATGCTTTATATGACGGCCCGTATATTGTAGGAAAAACTAAGCTAGCGACTCTGTTATCGATCGGTTACCTGAGTCCCGAAATGCATCTAAATATAGAGAAGGGGATAGATATGAAACAGACAACTAAAAAAAAGTCAAACTGGTCCAATTTAATGAAATGAAAATGTAAACATAAACAAGTAATAGCTTTCCAAAAAGCTTGCCTGACTAAACAAATTTATTCAATGGAAAATGAATTTTAATTTTCGCTGCTGATCATAAATTTATAAACGGAACGTGCAAATTGAAGACGAAATGTCAGTCTTTTCTTCGATCTAGAACATGTACACACACACACACACACACACACACACACACACACACACACACACACACACACACACACACACACACACACACACACACACACACACACACACACACACATATATATATATATACCACTCGAAATTCATTTATTTTATTAATTCGGTTTTTTAGGAATGTACACATATCATATAAGTGCATGTAAGCTTAAAAGCTGGAGAGTAAATAGTCGTTTTTTTTTAAATTGTATTTGTTATATTAAGATGCAAAATCAAATGAAAGGCATTTTTAAAAATTTCCAACCATATGAACTATGAAAGGGTATACAAACACGTATATATTGTTTTTGAATGTGTGTGGGTAGCTTCATCAAAATCATCTTGACAAGCAACTAAAAAAGGTTGAATTCTCAAATTCATGAAAAAAAACCCCGTAACTGTAACTTTAATTCAATTAGAATTCCTTATTTGCAGTTTCATTTATTGCATGCTCCTGCAAAAGTGTCTGGGGGGGGGGATCCATGATATTTCCATTTATCCTATAAAGTTAAGAAAAGTGTCAGCTGCCAAAAAAGTGGGGAGGGGGAAGCAGCCTCCCTCAACCCAACCCCCGATGCTACGTGCCTGTGATTTAAACACATGGTGTGCTCTGGGGTATTCGCATGATCTCAATGGACTCGTCAACTATTCGGCGCGAAAAAACTATGAATGAAATATTATGGCGCGAAATCCTGCTATTGGTGGCAGGGGATAGTTTTTTTGGTCGAGGAAATGTGAGGCAGATAGTGCTCATATATGTGATTTAATTTTTCAGTGGATTTTTAAATTTGCTAAAATTGGTTTGCATGCAGGGGACACATGGTCCCGACTCTTGAGAATTTTTAAACATTTCAGAATAAAACAAGTACAACTTACATATAGCACTATAAAGAATAGCCAGGGACAGTCTCAAAATTTTCTGAAAAATGGCCCTTTTTTCACATTTTCACGGGTCCAGAACCACGCTCCAGTCCCAAGCAACTGCCATAAACTACCATTGGATTGGTAGCTTAATGTATACCCATGCAAATTATCACCAATTGATGGGGGGTCAATCACCTTCTTTTCGAGTGACATTTCGTGTTCTGAACCCACCCTACTTTTCAAGCACAAAACCGAAAGTGAAAATTTTGGCCACAGTTTCGCATTTTCATTCCATATCGGATGAAAAGTGCTACCAATAATAAAGTGTCATATATCAATGAAATTGACATGAGCTCCTCTATCCACAAAATGAATGCAATAAATATTCTACCAATTTATACCCCTCAAATAATCAGCCAAACCCCAGGTTCTCCCTTTATTTCAAAATTTTGACCGGGTCTTTCCTTCGAAACTATCCCCTGCCACCTATTACCGTTTACGCATGGAATGATCTTATCAAATGGCAGAGATCCATTGGGAGGGGGTCAGATGAACTTTTTGACATTTGTTTTGTAACAGCTACATACATGTATATTATACTTTGGATCGGATGTTTTAGAAGAATTCTATCGAATTAAAAAACACACTTGATTAGTAATTGTTAACGTAGCTCGCGGGTTTGCTGACGTCACAATAGGATTCGGCGTACAGAGTTGACCGTCATAGCAAACTCATACATTTCTTTTAAAAATAACAAATGATCTTAAAAACATAAAATGAAATATTTTAAAAAGCTAAATTGCACTTTATACAAACATTTATAATTTTCAAGTGCGAAAAATTTAAAGATGTTACATACATTGTCGCATTTAGTCCTATAACAGTATAAGGTATGAGTGTGCGTTGGAACTATTTAATCTGATTTATGTTTAGACAAGTACATTGTAAAAAAAATTGAACCTTATGCATTAACTTCGCTCGTTCTGTATTCTCAAATACCGATCAAACTATTAAAATTATTTTGGCTTTAGCTAGTAATCGTATACGATTACAAACTTATTAATATGTCAATAGTTGTATGGTAATTGTTTTTGCAATGAATGCATGCTTGACTGATTGAGTTTCATGAAAAGAAAAGTAGCCAAGTTTCTTCTCTTCACAACCTTACATTAATTGCATTTGTGCATTCGAAAACATTTATTATAATTTTGATTGGATTTGCATGTTCTAATATGTGTTAATCGGCTAGTCTGGTCAACCAGCGCATTTTCATTTTTGGTTCTCAAACGAAAGAAATTAATGACGTCGGGCTAACGTCGTGATGAAAATATAGGATTTTGTGAAATCTTTTAAATCTTTAAAGTTGTTTTGCGAAAAATTGGCCGAGAACACATATTGATATTTTTTTATGAATTGATTCAAAATTATCTCTTGATCTGTTATTGTGTTGAGTAAAATTAAGTTCGTCTAGATCGTTTAAAAGTTTGGAGCATAGTTTTAAAATGCGGTTTTCTACTAAGATATGCGTTTTACTATATATTTCATTGAAATGGCATTGCTTGATTTTATCAGCGACACTGTGTTTGAATCACGATAACATTATTACTACGCAGACGAATCTCAAATAAATTTTTAAAATAAAACCCTGAAACCTATGGATCACGTGAACAAATTTTCAAGGTAGGTTTTCTCACAAGCAGGTAAGCCCGCGAGCTACCTTAAATGCAGTAATGTACATTTAGTAAGACACGCGAGTTATGACCTCTTTTCAAGATTAATGAAATCGCCCAACTGAACGAAAATCGGGTCACACCCCGCTTTGGCGATTTAGTTCCTCCAATAAACATTCCAGCTGTATAAATATATATTTGTTTTAATCCAAACTGATGACTCTCTTGCAATGATGGTAATCCAACGCCAATTATTACTTACATTGTACCCTAATAGACAATATGTTACAACTTATTGCGATGACCCCCTCCCCCTTTTTCACCCATTAAATATGGTGGAATGCCTGATCTATTTTTAAATCAGGATTACACACGTGCACTGCATGGTGAACGTCCCTTTCACTTGAAAACTCTTGCTCGCTGTTGTTATAACATGCCATATAACATTTTCATCAATTGTGAATGTAAATGCTGACATCTTAAACATGCATCGGTAAATCTTTTTTGTGAAATATCATGATATTGCTTGTCCTATTGTTAGTCCAGTCATTCTAGCCAAAATATGACCAAACCTCAAACTAATTGCAACAGAATGTTCTTCTAGTTTTCCAAGCTGGTTTAGGTGAACTGTTGAACATAAAAAAAATCGAGAATGTTTGGATGAAGGGAAATTGTTAATTTTGGGTGAAAACCTTGGATTTTGATGAAAAATCGCCGAAAACTGGAAATTTGCCGTGACTAAAAAACAAAAATAGCAACGGACTAAATTTTAAAGAAAGTCAATAGATCGTATTACAGTTAGGATTTATTTCAACGTTGATGAACTGCAAAGTTCAGGAAATTGAAAATTTTGGGTGAAAACTTAGGATTTTGATGAAAAATCGCCGAAAACTGGAAATTTGTTGTAACTAAAAAAAGAAAATAGCAACGTACATAATTTTTAATCAAGTCAATAGATCTTATAACAATGATGAAACAAATTAAACTATGATGGTTTTTGAAGTATAGAAAGTGATAATTTTGGGTGAAAATGTTAGTATTTTTGATAAAAACTGGGAATTTATGTTTTCTTAATAAAAATTAAATTATATCATGAGTCTTCAAATTAATTATATATATATGTTAAGTGTTTAGATGGATCAAATAAGGACCAATTCGTAAATTCAATAGATCTTATAACAACAATAACAAACGATTGACCGGTGTGATACTTTTGTTTAAAACAAAATATTTACTTTATATGATAACAAAACCATGGAATTGTTTTACCGAAACCCCTTAATTATGCTTATTATGTTTTTGCGTATTCTACATAAATCTTTAGAAGTTGATTGTCACTTAATCGTCCATGTCAACTGTTTTGCTCGAATTTGTACAACCAGTTCCATTACATTCGCCACAAGCTACTGAACATTCAAATCCGTTTTTCTACAAGTACATCTTTTAGTGTCACAGTTTGTCTTACAATTGCATCGAATAATTTTCAGCAATTTAGAGGGAGCTGCGTCCATTGTACACTTAACTGGAACAAGGTTTCCATTAGCGACTTTCCAACCCCATTCACACGGATTTAGATTGTCCTTGTTCATCCACATTTTCATTTGAAGATAAGCCCTCAGCGAATTTGATGTAACGTCCGCATGATGAAGGAGTAGTACCAAAAGATCAGTGTCCTCTCCAAGCAAAACAGTTGGTTTCAAATTTCACCGAAAGAATGTCCGCTTGAAAGTCTTCATGGCGGCTCTCTTCTCCATCGTATATACTGGCAAAGCGGACTTTCTTTCAGTGAAATTTGTCAAAGGTACATTGACAACGTATTTGATGGATATGCTTCGGGTCCAGATACTAAAGATGCCACTCACCAGCGGCGCCCCAAAGGAATCATAGGCACAAAAATTTCATTCGCAGATAGAACTCCTTTCAAATCTAAAAAAGACATGTTTCTAGCAAACATTGAGAATTAGCAAAACATTATTAATCTCTTGAGTGCAAAGATGCTAGAAAAGGGAATCAAAACAAAACACGCAGATGCCGATGCTGATGTATTGATAGCCCTTACTGCCATCGAATCGGCGAAAACAAAACCAACTGTTTTGCTTGGAGAGGACACTGATCTTTTGGTACTACTCCTTCATCATGCGGACGTTACATCAAATTCGCTGATATTCATAGGTAGGAGCTATGTACATTGTTACCTTTAATTCATCTGTTCATGCTATCAGTGGTTGTGACACAACTTCAAGAATGTTCGGTGTCAGTAAGGCAGCGACCCTAAAGAAATTTGGAGAACATGACTTTCTCAAGACTCAGGCACAGTTACTGTGCAATGCTAACGCAAAGGATGATGTTATTTCTGCTGGTGAAAATATTATTTCCTCTTTATATAATGGTGCTCCATATGAAGGACTGAATGTTCTTCGCTACAGGAAGTTTGCTGCAAGAGTATTGACAAACAAAACATGCGTTCAAATTCATACTTTGCCGCCAACATTAAATGCGGCTTCATTTCATAGCCAGAGGGCTTATCTTCAAATGAAAATGTGGATGAACAAGGACAATCTAAATCCGTGTGAATGGGGTTGGAAAGTCGCTAATGGAAACCTTGTTCCAGTTAAGTGTACAATGGACGCAGCTCCCTCTAAATTGCTGAACATTATTCGATGCAATTGTAAGACAAACTGTGACACTAAAAGATGTACTTGTAGAAAAAACGGATTTGAATGTTCAGTAGCTTGTGGCGAATGTAAAGGAACTGGTTGTACAAATTCGAGCAAAACAGTTGACATGGACGATTAAGTGACAATCAACTTCTAGAGATTTATGTATAATACGCAAAAACATAATAAGCATAATTAAGGGGTTTCGGTAAAACAATTCCATGGTTTTGTTATCATATAAAGTAAATATTTTGTTTTAAACAAAAGTATCATACCGGTCAATCGTTTGTTATTGTTGTTATAAGATCTATTGAATTTACGAATTGGTCCTTATTTGATCCATCTAACCACTTAACATATATATATATAATTAATTTGAAGACTCATGATATAATTTAATTTTTATTAAGAAAACATAAATTCCAATTTTTTTCAAAAATACTAACATTTTCACCCAAAATTATCACTTTCTATACTTCAAAAATCATCATAGTTTAATTTGTTTCATCATTGATATAAGATCTATTGACTTGATTAAAAATTATGTACGTTGCTATTTTCTTTTTTTAGTTACAACAAATTTCCAGTTTTCGGCGATTTTTCATCAAAATCCTAAGTTTTCACCCAAAATTTTCAATTTCCTGAACTTTGCAGTTCATCAACGTTGAAATAAATCATAACTGTAATAAGATCTATTGACTTTCTTTAAAATTTAGTCCGTTGCTATTTTTGTTTTTTAGTCACGGCAAATTTCCAGTTTTCGGCGATTTTTCATCAAAATCCAAAGTTTTCACCCAAAATTAACAATTCCCCTTCATCCAAACATTCTCGATTTTTTTTATGTTCAACAGTTCACCTAAACCAGCTTGGAAAACTAAAAGAACATTCTGTTGCACTTAGTTTGAGGTTTGGTCATATTTTGGCTAGAAAGACTAATATTTGAAGTAAAATCTAGATTTTTGGGGGGTCAAAATTAACAACTTTCCCCTAATTCGATTTTTCTCGATTTTTGATATGTTTTTTATACGTTATATTTGTCACAAATTCCACAAAAAACATTTCTGTTGCAATTAGTTTGAGGTATAGCCATAGAATGACTGGACTATGTCTGCACTGTTTCGGAGATTGCAACTTTTAAACCTTAGATATGCCTGACGTCATGATGTCATGACGTCAGGCAATAAAATGAAAGTATTGTTAGATGGTGGCGTCGTTTGAAAGTGGCATATTACATGTAACAATGACTGATGTATGATAATTATTGTTTTCGAAAACTGCGGCCAGTATCGCATACATGTACTCTCGACAGCATTGTCCCTTAATTTCTTCACGGGGAAAAAGTTGCAGTCTTGTGGACCATCACACTTGCTTTTCTCCTCATAGTCAGTTAATACATTTAGGTGTAAAGAAAACGGAATGGGTTTACAAGAACCTGTTTGATAAAACTGGTATTGCTTTTGGAATGCACGTCATTATGAAACAGAAGAGTCAATCAATATTTTATCTTCGACTTTAGTGGATTATTTCCATTTGCTCACAACGAAAGTGAATGAAAATTTGAAAAAAAAAATATCATACAATATTCAGTCGCGGCAGTTTCATTAATCAACGTTTTAAACATTTGTTCTATTGTATTTAGCTATAGATTTATTCAACTTGCTAGATTAAACTTTTCTAGTAAACTTATACATACAAACAAATAAAAAAAAAAAATTGGAATTTCATGTTGAGTCATCTTTACGCGCAGCATGTATCAGTGCATAACAAGAACCCCCATCATAACTTTTTGCATGTGCACGGCCCCACGGAAAATAGGCCGATCTGGCTAAAAATGTTTCTTAAAAAACTGACTATATATTACAAGAACATCAAATTCAATACTAAGGATGGAATCAAAATTAATTTCTCAAAAAAACCCAACAAAAAACGTTGCTTCAGTAATGCATTTAACACTTTTTTTTCCTTTACAAGTAATTGACAAAAACATTTTGAAGCCCCTAACTCCCTAATAATACGGGTCAGCCTCTTTTTCTTCATACCAAATAAAACTGCAATTTTTTTAAACCTTTGTTTTAACACCAATACCACTCATTCAATTTGCATTTAAATAACAATTTTTTTTCCTTTACAAGTAATTGACAAAAACGTTAACATTTTGAAGCCCCTAACTCCCTAATAATACGGGTCAGCCTCTTTTTCTTCATACCAAATAAAACTGCAATTTTTTTTAACCTTTACCAATACCACTCATTCAATTTGCATTTAAATAACAAATGAAAAGTGTCCTTCACCTTTGCAGTGTCATTCACCTTTGCAATGTATCTGTTTTAAAGCCAGCCAATATTTGAAGCTCTGTCAGTCATCATTAAAGCTAAACCAATCCGACAAAAAGAGTTGTTTCACTGAAAGGAAAATAATTTTAAAACCGGACAGGGATTTTCATCAAGTAAAATATGAAACGACAACATCGCGCGGCATGTTATCAGACGTGTATATTTTAAAAGAATTTGTAAGCAAACGAGCGAGATATTAAGGATCAAAATTGGAAATGGAAGACCTGGAAATTTTCCAGAATTTTTAAAGAATAATAGTACGGTCTTCCGTTCGGATACGTTAGGAAGACCTTAAAAACTTGTATGCGTTCGAGCTAGCGGTAGATTGTATTTGCTGACAAGACCGTTGTATCGACCATAGACCCTATAAAATTACTAGACTTCAATCGATACTGTTGATAATCTTGTTTATTCAGCTTGTTTGTCAGTAGCTTGACTTGTATAAGATATTGATCATTCGTAAAGATTGCCCTTGTGTATCGAATCAATTAAGAGACAAAAACTCCATATGTAGGCGATGAAGGTATATTGCTACATAAATAAGAAAAGTTGACAATAGAAGTTGATATCATTAAGTTTATCATGTAGTTTTATTGTTAGGTAACCATCAATGACCTTTTCTTAATGTTAAATTTAAACAAAGATGCAAATCGATAATTTGCCGACAGATGTTATTTATGTATTTTTGCAATATCCATTACACTTGAATCTATACAGAACTTTTCCCTTGTAGATCCAAGTTGTTCATCTATTCAAAATGGCTGTTTTGTTGCCGAACCAACATGTAAAAGGTAAGTTTTCGGTTGATTAGTGTTTTAACCATAGACATGTACATGTAGTACTGTAAATATTGTTTTATGTTGATAAGCAAATTAACGGATTAACAGAATTACGGATTAACAAAATTAACAGAAACTAATAGAGATAGATTTTTATTTAATGTACTGAAAATGGTATGTGGGCATGTAGAACGATGCAGAGAAATATTACAGATGCAACAGTGCCATGAAAGGCATCGTGGAGTGACAAATATCCGCATTTTGATTTGCAAAATGATAAATACTTTAGAACCTACGAATAACAAAATACAAATTATTGAGGATGCCATTCAAATATCGGATCTCATAAGCTACGTAAACAACATCTACGTATATATACAAAGGGTAAATAAGAAGTTTAATGAATCTGATGAGACATGGTACGACAGTTTTTCTGTTGAGAAAAATGCCTTGTATTCAATAATGTCAAATTTGAGCTTTGAGTCAAATCTCATCAAACGCTATACTAACCACTGTATTAGAGCTACAAGTATATCAACATTAGACCACCAAAGGATTGAAGCAAGACATACCATGAGTGTAAGTGGTCATAAAAATGAAACATCCATTAAGTCATACAGTTCCAAATTGGGTGATCAGAACAAGCATGAAACGTCAGACGTTCTCGGTAAAAACATCAATTTCTCTAAAACTTAATCTACGGTGCAACCATCATCCAATATGCCTGCCGCTAGCAGCGAGTGTTATCCTCAGCTTGACTTCCTTGAAAGTGACCTAGTGAAGGGTTTGCTTGAAAATGATTTTTCATTGGATAGAGTAGATTCCGTGCCATTTGATCCAATTCTTGGCGCAAATACAAACCTGACTAATACGATGTCCAGCGACAACCTGCTTTCGGGGAACTTGAATCTTGTTCAATCCCTCAATGGTATAATCTAATAGCATATTATCTATGAAAACTAAACCAAATCATGTTATACACATGTATCAAATATCTATACTTATAAATTAAGGCATTTTGCAAACAAACTACAAAATGTCTATTGTGAAATGAATCAAAAACTTATTTTCATTTTCGATAAACAAGCCCGAAATAGCAAAAGTTAGAGTAAGCTGGTCGACACGCTTTGGAGGATCCAAGTCAGGGATAGTTTGCATCAAAATATATTCTTGCAATGAAATAATATTGAATGATTACGTAAAGAAGAATATGTTTACTGTGAGCCTATTTAGAGAATACATATATGTATAGATTTGACAAATATTGAATAAATAAAATGATTCAGTTCGTTTCTTTAGTGGACAATTTTAGTTTTGATACATATTCGCTTGGGAACTTTCCAGAACAGGGTAACCAAGAACCGCGGATTGACTGATTAACGAAAAGTGTTGGACGAGTTCTCCATGCATTGCGGGCAGATACCTTGGATTGGACTTCTATTAATATAAAATGTTAATAAACACAATTGAACAATTATTAAATGTGATTTTAATATTAATGGAAAGAACTTTCTGGAAAGAATTGCATAGAAACGGGTTGACTAAATTACATCATGGCGAAAAGTGTCGGGCGAGTTAACCATCGGCCAGATACCTTGAATCTGACAACTTTGGTTAAAATCTGCATGCAAATTGATAATAATACATAACCTAGCGTGTTTTAACTTCATGCTTTTTTATACCACGACAGATTGGTTGTAAACCTTTTACATTAATTTGTAAACATTAATGAACAAATTATTGTATTCTACGTCTTTAAGTTTAATTGGGACCCCCCCCCCCCTCCAGATTGTTTTTCAAACAGTCTTTTATCTGAAATTCTTATTTGGGAGAATAATACAAATTATATTTAAAATTGACCAAAAGAACCTATTTTAGAGAAAGATACACTATAAATACCCACTAACAGATTTGAAATAAATACAATAAAAACGTTTATTTTTTTTCAGTCAGCTGTAACAAACAGGAATAGGGCCACGTGCATGCATATTTTTTATCCTCCCCATACTTCTGTACATTTATATTTTATCAATTTCAGTTAAGTTTTTTATCCCTGTCCGTTCCTACAAGTATGTACAAAAATGAACAAAAATATGGTTCAGCTTATTATGCATTATATGATAATGTGCAAAGTGTTCATTCCCGTGCCTGCGCGGTGTATCATCTAGTTACAATTACAAAGAAAGAAAATTGGATTAAGCTTGATGCAGATGCATCAGATGACAAAAAAGACTTTCCTTTCCTATCAAAATAATACAGGGAAAAACCTCAGAAAAAACTTAACACATATCAGTTGAAACAGGCAGGTAATTATGTAAATGAACATGTTAACATGCAGGGTAGACTAGATTTCTGTGAATCAGAATTAATTTTTTTTTAATTTTAAACAGTATACATGTTAAGATTCATTCTCGCCAAATACATTTTTTAGATTCAAAACAGTCAAAAAGAGAGTTTTCTAATACTTGGCTGGTATTACCAATGCAAAAAATGTGAATGGACCCTCAGGTGCTGTGTCCATGTTGCTTTTGGTATTTAGGCTATGCTCGTAATGCTCGTAATCAGCCACGCACAGTAGTTCTTCCTATAATCCACAAATTCAAGATGCTGCATATACAACTGAGTAAATCTTTTTAAACAAGGAACCGTATTTATAATTCCAAACTCCGAAGTGGTATGTTATTTCATCGTTTTGTTCAGAATCGCTGACATCTAAAAAACTGAATTAAGTAATCATTTCAACAACATTGCAATAACGTTGGGTGCCTGTGGTGTTGTGCCATGTTTTAAATAAAAAGGAATTTCAATTAGACGAACAGAAAAATGCATCAAAAAGGGATATTCCAAATTGTAAACTTCTGCTCTTTCTTTAGCAATTTGTAGAATACCAAAAGCAAAATATACAGACTTTTTTTATTCATAAATGTGGTAAAATGCCGTTTTAGTTGAATCGGTAGTACGCTAAGGTGTTGGATGATTAAGTGTACGCAGGCAATAGGCAAAACAAAAGAATTTGCTTGTCATTTGTTGTGAAATAAAAAAAACCCAGTAAAAACATTGCTACTGAATAAAGCAAGTGAATGTGTTCTTCTTGTTGATACGAATCTCATTCAAAAATCTGAATTATTATGTTAAAAACCGATTGAGATATAAGGAAAATAAATAACAGATTTTAACGTCTTTAAAGACACGCTATATGTTAGAATATGCACGTGAGAGTTTAATCATTGTACTTATTATCCTATACGGGAAAGAAGTACATGTAATTTAACATGTTCCTTATTTTTTTTTTATAAAGAATTTGTGTTACTGTGTAAAATAGAATAAAAATATAATCAATAAAACAACCTTTAAAATCGCTTCACGCGAGGCTTTCAATAGTTTCAAATATGTTCCTGGTTGTAAATAAACGCATATAAAGCACATGTATCGTATTATAGAAAGTAAACGGAAAATAAATTTCAAGATAATAAAATAAAAAAAAGCGTCCATAACTTATACTGTTGGACAGCGACTGAAACATTTTTTTAATCAATATATATTATGAAAACTTGATCCTATGAGTTTACTGTGAGTGGCTTAAAATCAAGAAGTGGAATGGAAATGAATATGCTTTTCGTAAAATCAGAAACCAATACCGGCCCTACAGCTCAATCTTTGTTATATACAAGTGATCCTTTGATAAATAAATCTTAATATAAGTTAGGATTGTGCAAATTTTGGTGCACTGTTTAATAACAACAGCACTCACCAGAAGTGCATTGCTTGAGTTAAAAAAAATTCAATCAATTCTTGAATAATCAACTTTTGACCCCCCCCCCCAAAAAAAAAAAAAAAAAAAAATTAAAAAAAATAATAATTCTGTTTCCAAAAATTAACAACAACTTGTGAGAAACAATAGAATGTAATATAAATATATATTGACATAAATGCAGCTTTTGGTACATTTTAAGAGAACTTAAGTGTAATGGTTAAGACATCTGAAATAAATTCATGCAGTTTATAAATATATATAAAAAAGAGTCTACCTACTTCTTCTTGTGTGCTGTTAAAACGAACTTACAACAGGAAATTACATTTAAAAAGATAAAACAATATAAACATATCATTATTATTACATGAATACTGAGGTTGATTTTAATTTAAATCAATATTGCAATTTTTATATTTAGTTCAACAACAACAGAATTGTTATCATCCTCAACAATAACATCAGCTATTAATCATAAAGAAGACTGTTTCGTTCTTGATGTGTATGCAGGATTAATCATATCGATGTTTATCTGTATCCTACATGTATGCTTCTTTTACAAACGACGAAACAAAAGGTAAGGCTTTTCTTTATTTATTTATCTTAAATAGTCATTATATGTTTTCTTGATTGACTTTTGGTCATGGTCGAAAATTAAGAACAAGCTTACACTTCATACACAATATACCAAATATTAGTATTTTTTTTTTTTGTCAGCGTACGTGTGGAATATACTATTTTTCAAACGCCAAAACAAACCAAAAATATCCAATACGTACAATATATAAATCGTGCCTGTTTGGGAGGATAACAGTTGAACTTGACACCCCGAGAAAACCATTGTCAACCGTCGCGAAGCGGAGTTTGACAATGTATTTCGAGGGGTGTCGATTTCAACTGTTATCCTTACAAACATGCACTTTTTATTTTATTATACTAAATTTCATAATGTTAAAGAAAACTTAACTGCTTTCCTATAGGAATGACTTGAATTCTACGGCGATCCGTTTGTGCATCATTTACGCTTCGTTTTATTATACTTTCATGTTAAATACTGAAATCTGATTGGTTTAGTCACAGTTGGTAATACTTTCTATTACCTTCAGCGTTAGCAACGCACTTAGCAGCGGGTAACACAACGAATTGTTACATGCGCATAAACTATGCGCGTACGGTTCGCCGTAGAATTCACTTCATTTCTATTTAAAAGCAGTAAGATTTTCTTTAAAAATAAGACATTCAGTATAATATGATAAATAAAAGAGTAACTGTCAAAATTGTTTATTAAATCAAGATGAAAGGAAATTAAAATAGTATATTTTTCTTGTTATTTACTATCATACAACTTGGCATAAAATTAGTAATTAATGTTTAGAATCTAACAAGGACTATATTTTTGGCAGAATTTTGGCGTAGGAAAATATAACATGTTTCGCAATTCAGAATTGCTGAATTAATCAGTCTGTTTTAGTTTTTTTTTAAACAATAACATTAATGTTGGATTTTTTTTTACTAATGTGAATTAATGATATGATACTTGGGTTTCAGAATATGTTTTTAAAATATGATTTGTCTATCAAATTACATTTTATAAGCTTTTTAAAGCGCCCATTCTTTACATTGATTTGTGTAAAAAATCACTAGAATCAGTTTTTCTCTCTTGATAAATGGTCAATATATAAGCTTTTCTATCACTTTATATCTTTACATAAAGTCTTCATAATATGTAAAAATCAGAAATTTGTCAATATTGGAAGCATAAAATAATAATCAATATATCTTCAAAATTTAAGAAGACTAGAGGAAATGCGGGATAAGCAATATCAATTTCAGTTTCAATATTTATTCCAATTCATTCCAATTTAGTTATAAAAGCTGATAGACATTCTGATATTCTATTATTTAGAATAGAATTTTTATATCTTAAACAGATGTCCACATAACCGCAAAGAACTTCATTTTTTTTTTATCATCCTTTAAGTTAGGGAAAAAGGTAGTGACCTTGACCTGACCCTTATGCGAGTATAAGGAGGTCAAATTTGATTTAACTGATAGAACCATTCAGTTATAAGACATGTTTGACTATATCAAAATTTCATGAATTTCTTATTATAAGAAGGATATGTGATAACAAGAAGACTCCTTCCTCAAAGCCCATTTCAATGATATTATACAATTTTGCAAAAGTACAATCTTAACCATAGTCTGGAATGTTTGTAAAGAGAAAAGAAAAACGTAATATGTCTAATTTACATGTAAGTGGTTTTGAACACTCAACTAAAAATCTCGGTCACCTACTAAATAGTGCTCTGCCCTATTAGTCACAACAAGGCGTTCAATTTCAATGCTTTTTGAAGCGTTGGCCACGGGATTAAAGACCACATTTTCCCCCAAACCGTTAGATTCTTGGGATACAAAATGTTTTTTTTGTGTTTATCATCTTCCGACTCATGAATTTCTGATTTCTTTTCTTTGTTGGGAAGCGAAATGGACCAAACCCCTCGAATACAGAAGATATATCTAGTTTGTCACCACACCAGGCTTTTGTTAATTAAAATGGTTCTATTTCCCTTTGATCCTAATTAAAGTTTGACAAAATATAAGACACATTATTTATAAAATTAAAGGTATTGGTATTATTTAGAATAACGCCAATTGAAGACTGTTGCACGCATAAACTTATTCAGGACATTGTTAAAAAAAAGAAGAAAAAACATTATCAGATTTTTTTGGTTTCTTCAATGTTTATGCCCATTTTCACTAAAATTTCTCATTTAGAAAGGGATATATTTGTGATATATTAATTTCCGAACAAACTTCGTACATGTATCTACTAGGAGAAATACTTTTTCTTGCTTTATCAACATGCCAATTTTTGGTCAAACGTAGACATTGTTAACCATATTATTTGATGTCACATTTGAACAGGAAAGCACATGGTGAAATTAATAAATGGTCATGATGAAGACTCTTAATATTCCATACTTTGTGCAATGTGTTTTTTTTCAATCATGATGTGGATAAAAGTAGTCGTACAACTTAAAAACTAGTGAACTTACATATATATCAATTTTAGAAATAATTTTTATGTAGAACGATCTTTACATTGTATTGTAAGTAGCCCGTTCACACTGTATAGATTAATGGCGTGTTGGTTAAATCAATTTTATTTTTAAAGAAGAAAGCAATAATTCTTATTAAGAAAAAAATGTTTTAATTGTACAAGTTTTTTAAAATTCATTTTTGAATTGTTTATATTACGAAAGATAACAGCACAATTTCATAACAGTTTTAAGAGTGTTGTTATTAAGAGTTTTTAATCATTTAAACAATTTACTCCAATTAGTTTGCAATTCAATAAGAAATGTGTCAACAACACACTATGCCCCCAGGATAATCTAAGTATCAAAACAACCTATTGTTATAAGAAGTGCTAAACACCCCAATACCCTTCCCTTCGCTATGTCACAATAGAATAGGAGACAGACATGCACCTTTAAAAGCAAAATGAATGCACTGTCCATCCATGATGAAAATCAATATCACTTCCAATATTATAACCCATTTGAAAATAATCTTATTTATTTCCTCTCTCTTTCTCTCTGTCTCTTTGTCTCTCTCTCGTATATTAATTACACTGTACATTAGTTTGGACTGATAGAAAATACAAGATTTATGTATTCAATCTATTATTGCACTTAATATATCCTAAGATAAAGATCGTCAAACAGTATTTTCAAGCCCAAGCTTTGACTGCTCCTGCAAAACATTTATTTAGTATAGCTCGGAAGATGGATGCATTTAAAAGATGAACCCTTTGAAACTTCGATCATAAGTGCAACAGCAATCTTTTGTCTTAAAGTGTCCTCCGTAAAAAGAAATACAAAATTAAAATATATTAAGAAATATCACTGGGAAAAATCATCTGTTTATAAATTAATAAAATTAAGTGTCCAAAATTATAAAGATTTGTGTAATCTGGGGATATATCTATATTTAGCTTTTAAAAACCGCAACATTATTTCATAAATTGTTTTTTGATACGCATGTTATCCTGTGTCTCTATTTCATATCTGATATTGTATCATGCCAAATGTCTATAAATATCATTTTACTTATGTAATATGTTGTTCATATTGCCACAATATGATTATATATTGAGCAAATAAAGAATGACTCTTGTTTATTCATTGAATTTGAACCTGATACTGAGCATGAAGCTGTAGATATGTTAAAGAGTGTTGTATATTTGAAACATTTGCAAAAACTTTTTATTAGCTTTACTTTAAAAAAAAAAGTAATGGTAATGCATTACTTTACTCATGTAATGGTAATGTAATGCATTACTTCAAGAAAATCAAGTAATGGTAATGGTAATGCCCAAATTCATGAAGTAATGGTAATGTAATGCATTACTTTACAATGTAATTCGCCCCAAGCCTGCTTGACACTGTCGATTTTCAGCGGTTAAGGTATAATATAGACAGATCACGAATCTTCGTCAAAAAATAAAATGTAATGTAGAACGTTATAAATATTGTAGTACTCTTTAACTTATTTCTTTATTTCTATTATAAAAACGTATTCTTTTATTTTGTCATTAAATGTTTCCTTAATATTTAATTGTTATCCTGGAATTGTGTAAGATGAAAATTATGTATTTTACATTCTGATTTAATTCAAATAATTAATAGTTTAATTAAAGATAGGTTGTTGTTGCCAAATAAGTGATGTGGTCTTGTATTTCTATGAAGGTGTTAATGACTGATGTGATTTGATTTAATTTGTAGCCTATTCTTTATTTAATTGATTTTATATGTACCTCATTAGCAGAGAAAAACAACCAAACAATCATGAAGAAGTTATGAAGTTCAGGAGTCTTTATCAGAAATACATGTATTGGATATAGAACAAAACTCTGCATCAAAGAAAACAAGGTATATCTGCAGATAATGATCAGTATTTGTTGATGCATATGCATAAACACAAATCACGTCTGATTTTTTAAATAGTAATTTGCGATATACAATTTTGAAAAGTGTATTGACCTAGTAAAAAAGGGGTTTTGAGTTTCATGAAATTTTAAAAATCAATCCTTTTAGCAAATCTTCGTAACAAAAAATCAGTTGAAGGGGGATATTACCGATCTTAATTGTTTTGTAAATATTGAGAAAATATGCTATTAACTGTCACTGTCACTAGAATATGAAAAAAGAAATCAAACACAAATTTCGGTGATTTTCCTATTTCTAGCGATTCAAATTCATAAAACAAATCAAATAGTCTCTCTCTCTCTCTCCTATATTAATGTTAGGCCTACTCTACATATTATCATGTTCTGGGTATCGTTTTGCATGAGTTTTAAGGTCATGTCAAGAAACACTCCTTTGAAAACCAAGCTAGCAAGTAAACTAAATCAGACTCATAGAATATTTTCTAGATATGGATCGTAAATGCATAAAAACTAAGGTCATGAATTTGAAACACTGTAAAACATATGTCTGTTTAAAGGTGATGCATATGAAATCAGTTTCATTTCAATATAAATCAGGTAAATCAGGTTAAAGAATATAACAAAGTAACTTGGTACGTTTGTGTCGTTTACAAATGTTTTACTCGATCAAATATGGCATGAAGTTTAAATTGATCTTGGTTTGAAATTGTTGTCTAATTTATTGATTTTTTTGTTCGAAATACAAAAGGTGAGAAAAATCAACATTTTTAATTAATCAATGAACATGAATGCTAAATTTCTTCTAAATAAGGCGAATTTACTATTACCTTATACAGATTACAGCATTATGGTAACAAGCATTGCCTTCCTAAATGTGTACTTATATAATATTGTTAAAAAAAGATTTTAAAATGATATTGCTATGTTCATAAAGGTTATTGAATTATTTTAATTTAAAAAAACCCCAAAAACAATGAATAATTGTTAAGTAAATGTTTTAAACCTAACACCACATGCACTTCTTTTTGTTCTGCTTCCATATATACTTATCATTAACATTTTGTTTTACTTTATCTAATTATAGCATGCAACATAAAATTCGAAGCCACTTGAGAGAAAACAATTTGCAAAGAAATATCTTAAAGTGCAAATCAAATGGTCAGGAGTAGCAAAGAAAAATACAAAATGTTAAACGATCTACACGGCGATTGTGCAGTTTTCATTTCAAAAAACAATAAATATCCTCTTAATATCGCGGTGAAAGTGGGCGTTAACAATTGCTAAAGACAAATGACAAGTGGTTTGGTCTATTGTCTGTTGCTTGTAAAAATGGTTATTCTGACATTGCTCATCGTATACTGAACACTGAAAAATATGGTAATATTCGTTTTTAAAATCAAGAGGAAAGAAGTCTTCTTTCAGTAGCTGGTAAAAATGGACATTATAACATAGTTCGACTCTTACTAAATACGGCGTGGATATCAATTTTTGTAATGAAAATGGTGCCAATGGTCATACGAACACAGTGAGACTTCTTCAAGAAGGGGCAGACATAAACTTTTGCAGTAAAGGTGGCACCAGTCCTTTTTATGTTGCTTGTCAAAACGAATATAAAACCATCGTACATATTTTACTAAACAATGGTGTAGGTATCTATGCTATGAATATGAAGCCAGTCCTCTCTATGTAGCTTGCCTTAATAAATATGACGACATTGTTCAACGTTAACTAGAGTATGAAGCTGATATTAATTTCGGCATTGTAGATGGATTAAGTCCGTGATATTTCGCTAGGCTTTTAGAATCTGAAAATACGATGTTTTTTCCTCAAAAAGTGAAGCAGATAGCAGATATGATATGATATATATATATATATATATATATATATATATATATATATATATATATATATATATATATATATATATATATATATATATACTATTTTAGTCATCGCGTTTATCATAAAGTTTTGTTGTTAGGTTGCCATCAATGTCCAATTTCAGTAAAATATCCAAATATGAAACAGATGACAAAGACTCAGTGGTATCCTTTTTTCAAGTTCACTAGGATATATCGAGTCGATTTAAGTATGGAAATAACAATTGTAAATTGAATAATTAATTGTTAAGAAAAGATTCCTTAGAGAGCAGTACTGAAAAGATTTATTAATTTGGGTAGGGATGGCACTCATAATATATCTAGTATACTCAATGGAAATCATTTGGGTATCACATCTTAGTGCAGAAAATATATTAATAACTTAGGAGGATTGAATCAGTGAACAAATGCTCTACCAAAATTCAAGGATGCACTCAATTAAATATCATTGCGTATTAGAAAATTTACTTATTGAAACATTATGTTAAATGTTAAACCATAACAAAGTTTAACGAAACTGTGTATTAAAAATTCTGTAACAATTATTTTTCTTGGTTTTATTGATGATTCAAGTTTTTACACTGCAGGATCATACATTTCACCGTGCTCAATTCAAAATCTTTTGCTATCATCGGGTTTGGCAAATATAAGCATGACTTCATAATTTGAGTATTTTTAGATGTTTTAAATTCATTGTCTTGTAAATTACTAAATATTTCCGATGCGTGTAAATGCGCTATGCTGCAAGTCCTATAATGTACCGTCTAATAAATCCAGAAATGTTCCTGACAATGCATGCAGTTTTAAAAATTTGCAAATCAAAGTATTAAGAATCGTAAAATTTTATGAAATTAAAAGTTTGAATAAAGCTGAATTATTCGTTTTTCATAGACATTTTTTAAAACTGTAAACCTGTTTCAACGATTTAGAACATGTCCGCCTTGTTTCTCAATACTAGTCTAAAATTGTCTTTACAAAAGTTTACAATTAACACATTTATTTGGTCATTAAAAATTCAAAGAGCGCCTGTAAAGTGCAAAACGAAATCGCGATAGACAAAAACGAACAAAACCAAACCAAACCAAACGAAAAGAAAACAATTAAGCCACAACGAAACCAAATATCGGAACGAAACGAAACACAAGTAAAGGAAAAGTTTCGTTGATTTGTTTGGTATATAATTATTCACTATAAAAGGAAAATGTATTTTGAATACTGTAAATTGTGTATTTAGGCATACAGTGAGGCCAAACAATGTTTGTTTACTGTTACATGCTGAACAAAAATAGGGTCAGTAGGTAGGATTATTTTTTTATTTATTTTTTTTTATTTCAACACAACTTTACAAACGTCACATAAACTGATAATACAAAACTGTTTTGCCATTGTGTCATGCTTACTTTTGTTTGCCATATGCACCCCTGCGAATGTTATTGTCATTTAAATTTTAGACCACGTGGTTTTATTTGACCCTTTCAGTTTCGAAGTAAAAATCGTGCCTCGTATTATAGTCTATTTTATAGAATCTAAGTACTTGTAAACAAATATAAAATCTAGGGGTTAATTGATTTTAATCTTTATCTTCATTAATTGGTGGATGAAATATGTTCTAGAAATAAATGTGACAATACAAAAACAAAAATAGTTTTTGTCTGCTGTTGCAACAATTTACATGCTTAGTAGAGATCCTTCTGAGGATTAATTTTCGATCGCGCCTGACTTAGTAATAGTATCAATAGTGCAACAGACTATACTATTTTATGCAGAATGTTCCTTGAAAATGGCTCGATATGCTTTTATTTTTATTTTATAGAAAACAGACACCCATTATTTTTTTTTTAAACATGATATTGCACACCATAAGCATCAAACATGGCCATGATCGAGATGTGCAAAAATGGATTTAAAATGATTTTGAGGATAATTTTAGGGAAATAAATGCAGAGAATTGATAAGATTACACACCAGGGTTGATGTCTGGTGTTCAATATCGGTTGGATAGCGAAATAAAGAAAATCTAGAAAACTCGTTGCTATCCTGTTGATTCGCTCGCGACGTTCACGAAGCTCACTGGCAGAATTTTGCATGTTTTTTGCATGTTTTGCAAGAAATTCATAAAATCGCCAACACCTGTGGTCAAAACTATCTGACCATCCATGTTGTTTGCCTCGTACTTCAAAATCGGGAACCTTTTCATCCCCCCCCCATGATATCGATCGAACACCTACATGAATGTCATGTTATTCGGCAATGCCGATATCAACTTCATTTGCTCTATGTGTGTGTATTCTTCGAACTGCAGAGAACATGTGGACGTAGATATCGACGCCATTTTTTTCACTTTCGATTTCGATTTCAAACCCTTGACCGATTAAAATGATTATAAAGTGAAACGTACCCACGTGTGACCTCCGGATTTCTAACGATGGAAAAAAACAATGAGGGTCGGCGATTAAATTTAGGGTCGGTCGGGTAACCGTAAACAAGCATGTTTTTTGTTAGGCCTGATACAATTTCCAATCACAAGTTTTTCTGTTTTTTTAATAGGGCATATAACATATTAAATTCAAGTATACGTGGCGTAAATGATAAATGGACTAACAGAATTCAGCACTGTAAAAGCTAGAAAATACTGACTTTCTATAATCTATAATATATTAGTTTAATATCTGATCTTAAGTTTCAGTTATTCATATTTCATACGATCATCATAACTAAAGATTTAGAGCATACTGGATAGTACCAGATATTACCAGTTCCTCACATCAGAAGAATTGCTTAATTTTTTTCTCTCACTGTTATGTAATCATAATTAAATTTAAGTTGAGCTTGGAATTGTTAAGTCCGTTTTGTTCGTTTCGTTACGAATTTTGATTTCGTTTCGTTAGGTTTCGTTTTGTTTTGATTGGTTTCGGCTGTTTCGATTAGCTTGGTTTTGTTTCGATTTGATTTCGTTTCACACTTTACAGGTACCCAACGCTCAGTAGCAGATGAGCATGTTGAATAATTGTCAAATATTTGTTCTAAATCTAAACTTTTCTTACATGTACTAAGAAAGACGACACAATACATAGGATAATTAGATTTTTCTTATTATCATTTAGATATATCAGAATTGTGAAACAAATCTATTGAATGATGTGCGAAAATACTTTATGTAATAAGAAAAATTACAGCGATTGAAAAATAAATAGGAAGTTATCCTTGCAACAGACCTAAAAAATGTATACTCAAACAGTGAAACCAATGAATTTAAGTATATTCTACATCTAATCTATATACATACATCTACAAAACACTACGTAGATAACTAGCCGAACAAAATGATTTACTATTTAGATAAAAAAAAATCTTATTTGAGACATGATTAGCTTAAACACTTTTACATACAAGGAAGACAAAAAGTACAAAAAGTTTCATAGAGGTACATGACTACCCCACAGGGACCAAGCCCGTTTTAACATTAATTTCAATGTAACCATAAATAAAGAAAGGGGTTGAACTCTGACCCAGATTAAAAACAACCAGCTCGCTTCAAAATCCTAATTAATCAATTATTTTTACAACACTTGCAAAATGCATTCATTTTTCAGTAGAGTAATGTATGAGATACACTTATGCCGAATTTCAAGTTGATGGGTCTTAAAATAGCGGAGATATACGTCATTATTCTCTCGAAGTCATAAGTTTATTTTTATACGGAAATTTACCGGTCCAGGGTTCACGATGGGATTTTGTCTATGACAACAGCAGTATTGCAACAAGTCGAGAAACATTCGCACTAATCTTTGAAAATCTTACATGAAACGCACGCTACTTATATACAAAAACTCCGATAAAATTACATAAATACTCCCCATACTGAACTTTTATTCGGTAACCACATTGACTTCTAACGGAGCCAGCCATTCTGACGTCTTCGAGAAAGACTGATTCTGATTGGACCATCAGGAATAAATAACTAATGAAATTGAGTTTAACATTAGCTATCAAACTGACCGGTCTGGTCATAAGTTGATGTTGCCGCAGAAGAAAATTCGGTTTGGAGAGTATTTCAGGAGTTTTATCGGAATTTAAGGATGTAAGTAGCGTTTTAAGAGCAGATAAGATTTGTTCAGAAACATTTACAACCCGCAATTTCCAAGCTATCTCCATTCCCAGGCTGGTCCTGAGCTGTAATTCAAACGTCAATTACTTAATAAATAAGTTATTTGTGTAATGGAGTATGACTTTTATTAACTGATTACGTTGTCTTGTAAATGTATAATTATTCAACTTTATTACAATTTGAACAGTGAAATACCGAATTTGTATGTATTTAAAAATGTTATTATGTCACAGTAAAAAGCACTGTCGGCAGGAATAACTTTTATGTTTCTTTGAATATGCTGTATCCCTTAATTACTTTTTGTACTGTTGTGTCCATATGAGGCATCTGGCAAATGCTTCCAGTGCGCACACATTCCGCTTGCTTAAGTAGTTCTTATAAAAACTTGAAGTTTGGTTTAGTACTTATATAACATTTTACTCAGTTTTATTTCAATTCATTTACCCTGAGAGATGCAAACATATATAAAATACAGTTCGACCTGTTATTTCAAGAATGCACATTTTGTCTCACGCGTAAAAATTTCGATCGAAAGATTCATTCAGTAATGCAGTTGACCTCGATGAACTGACCTAAATCATAAGAAGATGTTCCATGAACTGACCTTGATCTATTGATGTTGCATAATAGTAGCTAGGAAGACGGCTTGATTTATAAACAAGGTTACGTTATAATGCGACCTCAATAGCAAGTCATGATGGCATTCAATGTTTTTCAGTCGCATTAAATTATTTTAATACAACTCTTTCTTTGTTTACGTGTTAATGCTCTTTGAAGAGCCCTACCTAGTATATTCTGAAGAAGAAGAAGATACATTAACATTTAATTATTACATTAAAAATATAAAACTAAACAAGGAGTCTACGAACGTTTTTCCTCAAATTTATTTCAAAATTAAATTTGTTGACGGTTAATAATGATGAAATTATGGTGTATAGATTCAACATATTCTATATTTTCTAAAAAAAAAAAATTCAGTACTTTAATTTTAAATTATTTTACATCAATCTGATCATGTTGATTGCTTCTAGCTATCAATATATCATTATTGCCGATCATTTCTTTAAAAGGAATACTTGTTTCAAGCTCATCCGTAAATTAAATTGTTATGCCATTTTGTCTTAATGTAAAAAAAAAAATACAACAAAATACATGTAGAACTGCTTCTTTTCTTCTTTTTTTTTTTTTTTTTTTAGACTTTTCACTCTGAGTTGTTTATTTTGGTTACTATCTCATATTTCTACATCTATCAACAAATTAACTATATTGGCTGCGTTCTTTTGTCTTATGTCTAACTAAGGTCTTCCGTTGAAATGGAAGACCTTATTGTTATTGCTTTGTTTCTTTTCCTCTGTTATTATTTTTTTTTTCTTTAACGTTTTCTCAAATATGCCTTAGCCGATTTTTATGAAACTTTCAGAAGTTACTCTAGAAATAATATGTAAGAACCCGGTAGATCAATTTTTGTGATAGTCACTTCCGGTCCCGAGAAATTAAAATTTGTATGATTTTGTTTGTGGCTAAAAAATTTTTCTAAAAAAATCTGAAAGATTAAACTTTTAAGTTTTCAGGGATGGCAGAGAGTCTTCAGCCGCAGTGACTCTCGCACATCCGAACGTCCGCCGACACTTCTGGTTGTCACTGGAAGGAAATAAAAAACCTGATTTTTTTTGGACTTGAATGTTTTTATGCTTTAACTCGACAGAGACGCTTTCAAAACTTTCGTGTATGAGAACTCGGACTCCAAAGTCCTGAAGCGAGAGTCCGAGTAGCTCAGTCGTTAGAGTGTTAGACTTGTGCCTAGGCGAGCAGCGTTTCGTCCCCGTGCCAAATATTATTTTTTTCTCTTAATTGTATTTTGTTTTACGATTTTATCTTTAAAATAATGGATTTTAATATTTTCCGTTTTATTTTTGTCAAAGATAAAAATAATAGCGGCTTTTTTTTTCAGTACAAATATAGAGCTCGTTTTTGTTAGCAGTTCGCTAAATTCAGACGCTCGTCGCATCGCCGGTGTAACGTAGAATAATGACCCCGAAGAAATATGAAAGGGGGTCATTTTTGATGTAGAATAATGACCCCCGGTCATTATTTTACCTAGAAAAGTGACCCCCGGTCATTATTCTACGCAGAAAAGTGACCCCCCCCCCCCCGGTCATTATTCTACGTCGAAAAATGGCCCCTTTTGTCTAAAGAATAAGTGTCATTTCATAAAAATGAGCACACTTTACATGAAGAAAAGTGACCCCTGTATAACAATTATCCTCTTATAGACTAAAGTTTTTAGTATAATTTTTTATTATTTGTGAAATAATCTCAACAACATTGTAACTTTTACTGCAGTTTAAAGAAAGTAACAAAAATTATATTTAATATTCAAATAGAATTAAAGTGAAAGAAGGGGGTAAATCTTAGAAATTAAAAGTCCTTCCGTCATAACAAGATACTGACGTATTGTATAGGGGTATGGCTATTATATTTTAAAACGAGTTACATTTACCTGTATATCTCATGTGTATATACAAGACACTATAAAACAATATTTTTTGTTTATTGGCAATAAAAGAGTAGACTCTTACAGCAGCCATTTAATAAGGGAAATCGTCAAAGTACGGAGAGTACTCAAACAGAAAATGTATTTTATTTTATCATCGGCATACTTTAATTAACATCAAGGTGATAAATACATCAATAGTTCGTGGGAGCATTGACAACTTCGAAGGCAGTGAAGATCGTGTGATCAAGATTAAGGGAGATATAAACCCCTCGAAATTGCCTGGTGGAACTCGTACAGCCCAAATTTCGGACTAGGAAATAATAGCCCTATGGGTCTCCCACACTGCCTTGAAATTTGTTTGATATACACTACAAAAAAAGGGAGAAAACGGCCCACAATTTACCACAATATCGTTGTGAAGAGTTTAATAAAAAAGACAAAGTTCTAGTGAGCTAAATTGACACATTTAGTTATAATAGAAGCCCTCAGACCCTTGTTATCAATATTAAGAAACTTCCTATTAAGAAAGTTCATGTGATTAAAATCAAGGGGGATATAAACCTTCAAAGTGAGCCCTTAACCCCTTATTAAATCTTTTAGAAATAATTACTTATATTTGATCGATGTTTATTACCTATTTAAGATTACTATAATCGGGTACTCTTCACATATTTGCTCTAAACAGTTTTTTTATGATCACAAAATTATTACAAATGTTTAGAATATCGATGTATATTTATTGCAAGTGCATCGTACATGTTCGTGAAAGAAAATAAAACTTATGTAAAATGTTACTTTTTAAGGTGTAATATCCCTCCGCAATTAATTTTACCATATATTGTTTTTAATCAGTTTTGATTTTCAGCAAAGTCAATATCAAGAGATTCCATGAAACAAAGTTAAAGAGATTAAGCGCTACTAGATTTCCCCAAAATTGACAATGTGTGTAATCATGATATGAAGAAAATTAGACAAGGTGATTAATAACCAAAACTTTATAAAATCAAAAATATTAAATGCATATGAAAATAATATTTAGTTATACACAATGTCAAACCATCTTACAAAACATAGTGAAGCGCTGCTTTTTAGTTCAGAGGGAGCACTTTGTTGTTAAGATTTGTAACAAATACTGCTTAAAACAGCATGAGTTATCTCTCTTTATCATGAACTATTGAAGGTTTTACATACAGGTTCTACATACAGTATATAATAAATTACAATAGTTTTTAATTTTTCATAAAAAGGTGGGTTTTTTAAAATTTGGATAAGATAATAGTGAATGGATCCATATGTTTTAGAATGACAAAAAGTCAAACCAGAGCTTTTTGTTTTATATAACACATAAAGAAGATCAAATGAAGGATCTGCTAGTAACTGGTATAATCTCAATATAGGGATACATATTATCTTGAATAAATTTGGATATTGTTCTTTTTTTCTTTTCTGGGAGTTAATTTTAATCAACTCCCTTATGCAGTTACTCTGGCAAATCGAAAGTGAAACAGTGTTTGGACCTAAGCACAAATCATCACCGCTGACAAGACTTAGTTCTCGGAAATAATCGATAAATTCGCTGTAATGAATTCTGAAGCATTGTTTTTCAAAAAAACTTATTTATTGATACCTTGAAAATAGTCAGATTTTAAATGGTAGGAAACAATTAAGACATGTGTGTAGTGGTACCTGTATGTATTCCTACGCTAGAGTTTACTATAGTATCGTTCAACCAGACGATCGGTGGTTTCCATAAATCTTCGACAAGCAAAGGATTTCTCTTGTTTGTCGAAAATTAACGGAGACAGCCGAGCGTCTGGCTGAACGAAGCAAGAGTTCAATATTGCTTGGATATATACAATTTTTCAGAAATGTTTCGATTACTGATTTGTACGTCGATGGAATTAATAGTATCTGTAAATATTACACGACATGATTCATATAGGGTTTTCTCAAAATTCTTTTCGGAAGAGTTCGAGTATTCGTATTATAAAAAAATGTGCGTAAATCAAATACATATAAGAAACCACATGCCATGCAAAATAACATTATCGTTGATTCTAAAATAAATAATCGATAAAATTAACTCCCGTCAGTACTTCAGTACTTTGATTTGATTTTGTCTCCCCATATCCCCATATGACCTCTGGGTCTTCTTTCTTCAGAAAAATCCAATTGTTCTACAGCAAGGGGGGGTCATTGTTCTACTTTGAAAAATGACCCTCGGTCATTATTCTACGGGGGTCATTATTCTTCATTACACCGGCATTAAAGACATGCCGCAGAAGCACCCCTGCAGTTCGACCGCATTAGGGTTCGCTTGATCGCTTTGCTGGCATCAAAGAAATGCCGCCATCTCAATGACTGTTTGCACATAACATTTAACAATGCACCCACGTTTTAATTATTATACATGGCTTTAAGAGGTAAATTATTTATTCACATATATAGATACATGCACGCACGTATACATGCGTTTATTTAGACATGTTGCTTATCCATTGTGTAATGTTACTAATTATCAGCAGTCGGTTATTATCATCGTGGCCGGTTTACAGAATGGACAAGATCCGGACTACACAACATTTTTTTAAACATGAAACGATTGCAACATACAATTTAGTCCAAAATATCTGCCTTTTTACAGCCTTTTAAACTATATCGATATTTTACATGCCCAGAGCAGCGTCAGGACCTGTGTAATGAAGAATAATGACCCCCTCAGAATAATGTACGGGGGTTATTTTTCGACGTAGAATAATAACCCCCCCCCCCCCCCCTTGCTGAAGAATGAATTGATTTTTCTGAAGAAAAAAGACCCAGCGGTTATTTTACTTCATGTTGAACATGAAGAAAATGACCCCCGCTGTAAACAAGAATAGAAATTAGTGACCCCACATCAAAGACTACTTGAATTTTCACAATGCTTAACTGATTTTGAAGTTATAAACACCAAACTTGTAAATAAATCGCTGTACTGTATAAAGTTTTTCATATCCATAGCAAGCACACACAAAACACTTTTACATTGCCACTAATTGATTATTAACATTTATTTCACTTCTCTCGTCGACATATGGCGGGAAATGACGCAAATAAAGAAAACAAATTTATACACAATGAGGATATTGTGTGATAATAAACGAACAATAATCATGAAAGAATAATTGTTGTAATGATACAAGCAATATTCATTGGTGAATGAATTGTCAATCGAAAAATGATACATGTATTTATTTACACCGAGAAAAATTACCCAAAAAATATTATGTTTAAAGATTTATTTGCCGAGTTTTGGCCATGACATAAATGAAATGTTTGATGTCATTGACAACATCTAAACAAACCCACTCAAACAAAAGTCACAACAAACAGTTATCAACAATCAACACATCATCAATATTAATAGTTTGAAATTGACCACACCGGGTTTATATACCGCGGATGGTCATATATTTAAGTACTTTAAACTTATTTAATAATATGTTGAATTATTGTTAAATGAAAATTATATAATAAGACAAGTACAACTTTACACAATTCACTGGTTCAAAAGTTCAGCAACTTAACATGCACAAATCAATTCTCACAATGTTTTTCAATAAGTCAGCACAACTATACAGAGGGATCAGTTGATTTAGTGCGCGCAAACGATACACTGGTATATGCCACGATGATGAATTAAACTGTCTTTGTCCTCATTAATGACCTGAAATACATAAAGACCACAACAGCAGAAATTATAACTGTCAAGGAAGGGACGGTGGAATTTTGACAGATGCATAAAATGAGCACAATTTTTTGGAAAATAGATTGCCCACCTTTTTTGGATGTTTTCAGCCCAGAGTGACGATTTGAAAGGACGAACCCGATCCCATTAAGTTGAAAAGAGGGACACCAACCGATACCGACTTAATTTTGTTTTGCATACAATATACAGTAATTCAAATATTTTCTCGTATAATCAAGTCATCTATTTTCTATTGAAGAAAATAAATTCTAATATTTTTATCGAAAAAGACTATGGAGGCAGTTAACGTAGGAGTATGAATACTTCTGATTTACATTTCGGGGGGGGGGGGGGGGTTGTTAAAAATCATTTTACGTTAGTTTTGTTTTCTTTCGGGGGGGGGGGGGGTGTTGTTCAAAAATCATTTTACGTTAGTTTTGTTTTCTTCTACGTAATACTTGAACATCAATATTCTAAACATTTGTTGTAATGTTGTATTTGTGATCATGAATAGACTTTATTCTTTTAGAGCAAATGTGCGAAGAGTACCTGAATATAGCAAATCTTAATACATGTAGATAATAAACACTGATCGATTATAATAAGAAGAAATTGTTACTAAAAGAGTTGATAAAAGGTTCGGGCCCATGTTAGGGGTTTATATCCTCCTTGATTTTGGTAACATGATCTTTACTGCATCCAAAATAGTCAATGCTTATACAAGCTATTGATGCATTATTCATCTTAATATTAATTAATTTAAGCACATATTAAAGTAAAATAAATATTTTGTTCGAGTACTCATTTTCCTTATTTCCCGTTAACTTCTACTGGCGTAATGGTTGCTGTCAGTGCCTGATAACTTCAGCATGTTTATTATGGTTAACAGTGGAGTAAACTCGTCAATGTAAGTATAATTCATGAACAATATCCAGTCTACTCTTTCATCGCCAATAATCAGAATTTGTTTAATAGTGTCTTGTAGCTGCAGAGGATCTATTCATAAAAAATCGTACGTCTACGATTACACTTTGAACTTACGACAAACGTACGCTTACGTTTATGGTGCTATTCACAAAAGCTGTCGTAAGATAATAACGTTGTCGTACGTTTGTTACAGTCGTAAGTGCAAACTAGGTTCTTAGTTACCGACAATGCTCATGCGCAGTGGGCATTGTGAAAAAATGACGTCACGCTGTATTTTCGCTCATTTACATTCGCGGAGCTTTTATAGCGACTTTTAGCACAGACGTATATAACGAAGTTACTTCTTTTCTTCCCATTCGCCTATTTTAATGTATGTATGTTTACAATTATCGACAGAAAGAAAATCCACATGTGCCTGACGTTAAAAATATTTCTTATGTATTATTATATAAATAGTGCCTGTTTGGGAGGGTAACAGTTGAAATTGACATCCCGAGGAAACCATTGTGAACCGACGCGAAGCGGAGGTTGACAATGGTTTTCGATGGGTGTCAATTTCAACTGTTATCCTCCCAAACCGGCACTATTTATTTTATTATACTGAATGTCTTAATTTTAGAGAATTTTTATATTGCTTTTATATAGAAATGACGTGAATTCTACGGCGAACCGTACACGCATAATTTACGCGCATGTAACAATTCGTTGTGTTACCCGTTGCTAAGTGTGTTGCTTAAGCTGAAGGTAATAGAACGGATTATCATCTGCGTCTAAACCAATCAGATTTCTGAATTTAACATGAAAGTATGATAATATATATTATGCTATTTACATGTAATATTTCACATAAAAAATATATTTTAAATTATTAAACATTATGCATGTATTAGACCAAATGCTTTTTACCTGACAGATCATACAAAATTGTAAAGGACTTCCCTTCCGGACTTTCTGTATGCAACATGTTGACGATGACTACATTTTTTACTTATCAGCAAACATATCTCAATAGATGATATACTTTATTAACTCTCAGTTAAGAGTTCACTTTTTCAAGAATATGAATAAAATAACCGCTGGTTTTTTTTTCTAGATATTCTAGATTGAGTATAAATGCCTGGAACACTTGCATGTTTTTGCTAAATCAAAGGAGAGTTTAAAGGGGCATGGGCGCGATTTTGGTCAAATTTTATTTTTCTGTTTTTGTTTACGTAGGTTCAATATACCAGTAAAAATCTTTTTAAAGCTAGTTTGTTTATCTTATTATTCATTTAAAGCATAAATAAAGAGTTCCTAACGATAACTACATTTATTTTAGGTCTAAAACTGGAAGTTTTCACTTCAACATTCAAAATGTAAACAAACACTTTTTTTACATAGCGAAGAGAATTGTAAGCTTTGTAACTCGCTTATAACTCATCAAATGACACTCAAATTTTTGTTGCCTATTAAAAATGCCTTACTGCAGCATTGTAAACATTAAAATCGAAAAAATAATTTTTGACCAAAATCGTGACCATGCCCCTTTAATGTTAAGTCAGAATATGCCGATATTAATTGCTAAATTCAGATGTCGTTTATACATGTAAGTACCGCGGTTGTATTCAATAGGAGTCAAAGCCAGTGCTACATGTAAAGCCCTTTTAGTGTCATTGTTACTTTGCGATTTGATATCACTGTTATATACTAAAGTTTGCAAGTACATTTTATTTTGATTACAATAGAGATCGATTGTAAACTAACACAGAATCATCTATAAAGTATTTTGTTTCTTTAAAAATTTGTTCAATTCTAAATTTGAAGTTTTGGAATTTGTGACGTTTATATTAACTGTATTATTATATAATATCAAGCATTGTACTTGTCTATCATATATTCTTTTTAGTAAACCTGTTGTAACAAAAAAATAATTGTTCATAGAAAAATCAAAATGAATGGGATGAAGCATGCAATCGTGAATTTAAGGAGTGGGGGAATTCAAACTTTTTATTTTCACTCATCAAATTGACCGATAATAGGCCTGGAGCCCCCCCCCCCCCCCGCCAAATATTATTATCCCTCGGACCCCCCTCCCCCACCCATTTTTTCTTTCTTTTTTTTCTGCATACAATAAGGGCATGTTTTATATTCATTCAGAATGATATCATACCTTTTCAGTCATGGTTTGACAATGTAAACATATGTCATCCCCCCCAACAGTTTTTTTTTCTCCTAGATTTGCGCCTGTTTTAACTATCTATTTCTCTAAGGTACGTCTTTTTCTTCTGTTGCCTTGATTTAATGTGAGGGAAACATTTTTTAATCAATGTACTTTAATTAACTAAACATAACTATATCTTTCATTTTTTAATTTGAAAAATTAAATGACAGACGAAGATAACGATGATAAGCAATAACAGGTGATCGGAAAAGCGTAATCAAGCTGGTTATTCGAACAATTTAGTATCAAACAGGCAATCCCCCGGCCCAGCACCAGCACCACCCCTGCATCCACCCTAAAGACAATGATAATAATAGTATATAGTCGTTATTCTACAAGATCATTTTTCTACGACTCTTACGGAAAAAAATGACCCACAGGCCATAATTCCTATGATGTAATCCAAGTATTCTACAACGAAGTGGGTAATTTTTCTACGTAGAAAAATGACCCCCGCTCAATATTCTATGGGGGTCACTTTTCGTCGTTACACCGGCATTGATGTCGCGTAACATATATCTTTTCCAATATATGTAAGGTTTGTAATGGTGATTTTGGATTATATACTTGAATTATTATAATTGAGCTTCAAATAAGATTAAGAAATATAAATTTCAACCACCATTAACATATTTTGGAATACGGGATACAAAAGGATCTCCAGCACTGTTTTTTCATGGCAAACCATAGCGCGTTATCAAATAGGAGTTTCTTCTTTTAATTTTGCTTATGACAAAAAGAAGGTAGAACTTCCATAACTCAATGATAAGCATATCAATTATAGACTTACGTCAACCCAATAGTAGACGTAAACTTACGACTGTTTTTTGACGCAACGTCACATGTACGATATTTTGTGAATAAGCAAAGTCTTACGAAAAATCTTACGTCAAACCTACGTCAACGATTAAATGTACGATCTTTAGTGAATAGATCCCCTGGGGGTCTATTCAAAAAAAGTCGTACGTCTACGAGTACACTTTAAACTTACGACAAACGTACGTTTACGTTTATGGTGCTATTCACAAAAGCTGTCGTAAGATAATAACGTTGTCGTACGTCTGTTACAGCCGTAAGTGCGTCTAAGTTCTTAGTAACCGACAATGCTCATGCGCAGTGGGCATTGTGGACAAATAACGTCACGCTGTATTTTCGCTCATTTACATTCGCAGAACTTTTATAGCGCCTTTGAGCACAGACGTATATAACAAAGTCACTTTTTTCTTCTCATACGCCTATTTAAATATATGTATGTTTACAATTATCGACAGAAAGAAAACCCCCATGTGCCTGACGTTAAAAATATTTCTTATGTATTATAATAAAATATTTCCCTGTTTTATAATGGTGTTACAAATGTATTATATTCCTGGGCTAATTTTGTTGTGAAAAGAAAAATTTTGAACGTCAGACGCATGTGAGAAAATCTTAGTTCTGTATGAAATTTATGTCATGTTTTTAACTTCCAAAAAATATACTGCAAAAGGACTATGTGCGGTATGGTCAAATATCTGCCCCCGATTTCAACCAATTTTTAAATAGTATCGTATAAAAGTGAAATCTTCACAAATCATTGTAAAGAGGATGCATATAACTTTAATCTTGATTTTAGTCATCATTGCTCACTCGCTGTTTGTCTATGACGTCACCTAAATGACCTAATTCCCGCAAATTTGCAAACAAATGAAGATATTCTAATTTTTGCTCTATATTTTGCATTCGGAAGTATAGAGCGCAGGTCTGCTCAAGTGCGATTTTAACATATGTTTTCCTTCAGATAATTATACATATCATACTAAAAAATGGTACTTGAGCAAGCCTGCGCTCGATGTTTCCCAGTCAAAAAAACCATCGGAAAACACCCGTATTTTGCCACAAAACATCAATTTATCAAAATAATGCAATATTCATGACGTCATTTCTACATTATGACGTCACTGTGGTGATAACCTTTTACACCTTTATTTCCAATATGATTATAACTATCTTTCACCTTATTTTAAAGCTGTTTCTAGAACTTTGATTTTGGGGGCAAAAATTGCATAAAACCCCACTTAGTCCTTTGTTTGTAATAAAACGTGGCATTTCTAAAATACTGTCAAAACACTGAGTTTATCGCTACATGTACATTCTAGATATGCCGGTTTATTTTGTCTGTTTCGGCGATAATAAAGTTACTAAGTGTTATTACCCAGATCGGCGTGTCCATTGATAATTTTCCTTTCGATATTGTGAATTTTTTAAAGGTCGTCTGAAGAATAAATGTAATATTTCTTTCTTATTTTTTCTGTAGAAAAGTGAATAAGAAGTTATTTAGTTTATGACTATCATTAAATTTTTATTAAAAATATGACCTAACATGATGCATTTTTGTGCATAATTAAATAACTCTTGAGATCATGCTCCATTGTATTGATATTTGGCGGTTGAATATTTGGATCTTGTCGTGAGCTGAAGCTCAGAATAGGAAAACCAACGTGCAATGGTATTAATATTTCGGTCTTTTTAATAAGTTTAAAAATTGTTTAAAAAAAAAGGTTTGACACAAATTTCTTAAAGGCTGGGAGTACCTTAAATAATTAAATTGTTTAGGGGGACCAGACGGACCCCCCCCCCCCCCGATCCATGCATGATATGTAGTACGCTGAATACATTACATACTGATATCTAATTAGTGTGTATGCATATGACTACTGTTTAACTGATTTAATGCATTTGTAGGAATAAAAGAAAACGCCTATAGTATCAAATAATTTTCGTAGTTTTAACTAATACTGATTCGATATACCCGAGGTAACGACAAAAAGTGACCCTGTAGAATACTGACCCGGGTGTCAAATTTCTACGGAGAAAACTGACCCAGGGTCAGTATTCTATGACAGGTAGGGTCCTTTTTCTACAGTAGAAAACCATTCCAGACCTGTAGATCTACGACCCCCACACGATGAAAACTGGCCCCATCAAATTTTGACCTCGCTGAAAAACAACATCAAAAAGTTTCTACTTGAGAAAAAAATAGTTGCAGAGACCAGTTAGTGTATTCCAACAAACACGAATGGTCGCAAACTGGTTTGCTTTGTTCAAATTCTTATATCAAATTTTCCCCCATAGGAGAAAACTTGTTTCCTTATTATACAAACAACACGTGCAAGAAACTTAATTCTAGTCAAAAGGTAACGATTAACGCATCGCTGAAACAAGTTATTGGAGAATGCAATTTTGCAGTGATTCACAAATGACATTATATTATGCTACAAATATTTACATGTAATATTTCACATAATAAAATATTGTCTAAATTATTAAACATTATACATGTATGTATTAGACCGAATGCTTTTTACCTGACAGATCATTTTGCCTCAAATAAACTGTAATGGACTTCCCTTCCGGACTTTCTGTATGCAACATGTTGACGATGACTTAATTTTTTACTTATCGGCAAACATATCTCAATAGATGATATACTTTATTAATGAAAAAGTTAAGAGTTCACTTTTTCAAGAATATTAATAAAATATCCGCTGTTTTTTTTTTCTCTCTAGATATTCTAGATTGAATATAAATGCCTGTGCTAAATCAAAGGAGAGTTTAATGTTAAGTCAGAATATGCCGATATTAATCGCTTGATTCAGATGTCGTTTATACATGTAAGTACCGTGGTTGTATTCAATAGGAGTCAAAGTCAATGCTACATGTAAAGCGCTTGTTAGTGTCATAGTTACTTTCCGATTTGCTATCACTGTTATATACCGAAGTTTGCAAGTACATTTTAATTTTGATCACGATAGTGATCGATTTCAAACTCACACAGAATCATCTGTAAAGTATTTTGTTTCTTTTGTTCAATTCTTAATTCGAAGTTTTGGAATTTGTGACGTTTGTATTGACCGATTATTATATTATATCAATAATTGTATTTGTCTGACATATATTCTTCTAAGTAAACATGTTGTAACAAAATTGAACAAAATTGTTCTTAAAAAAATCAAAATGGGATGATGCATGCAATCGTGGATTTAGGGAGTGGGGGAATTCAAACTTTTTAAATTCACTCATCAAATTGACCGATAATAGGCCTAGAGCCTACCCCCCCCCCCCCCCCCCCCCCTTTGGCAAATATAATTATACCTCGGATCCCCCTCCCCCACCCATTTTTTCTTTTATGTTTTTCTTTCTGCATACAATAAGGCATGTAAAGATATGTCATCCCCCCCCCCCCCTCAACTCCCCTAACCTTTAAATTTTTTTCTCCTAGATTTGCGCCTGTTTTAACTATCTATTTTTCTAAGGTATGTCTTTTCCTTCTGTTGCCTTGATTTAATGTGAGGGAAACATTTTTTAATCAATGTACTTTAATTAACTAAACGTGACTATATCTTTCATTTTCAATTTGAAAAATTAAATAACAGACTAAGATAACAATGCAGAAAAGCAGTAACAGGTGATCGGAAAAGCGTACTTAAGCTGGTTTTTCGAACAATTTAGTATCAAACAGGCAACCCCCCCCCCCCGGCCCAGCACCAGCACCAGCACCACCCCTGCATCCACCCTAAAGACAATAATAATATAAAGTCGATATTCTACACGATCATTTTTCTACAACTCTTACGGAGAATAATGACCCACAAGCCATAATTCCTATGATGTAATCCAAGTATTCTACAACGAAGTGGGTAATTTTTCTACGTAGAAAAATGACCCCCGCTCAATATTCAATGGGGGTCACTTTTCGTCGTTACACCGGCATTGCTGTCCCGTAACATCTTTTCCAATATGTGTAAGGTTTGTAATGGTGATTTTGGATTATATACTTGAATGATTATAATTAAGCTTCAAATAAGATTAAGAAATATAAATTTCAACCACTATTAACATATTTTGCAATACGGGATACAAAAGGCTCTTCGGCACTGTTTTTTCATGGCAAACCACAGCGCGTTATCAAATAGGAGTTTCTTCTCTTAATTTTGCTAATGACAAAAAGAAGGTAGAACTGCCATAACTCAACTATAAACATACCAATTATAGAATTACGTCAATCCAATAGTAGACGTAAACTTACGACTGTTTTTTGACGTAACGTTACACGTGCGATATTTTGTGAATAAGCAAAAGCTTTCGAAAAACTCTTACGTCAAACTTACGTCTACGATTAAACGTACGACTTTTTGTGAATAGATCCCCTGGTCTGTAGCTCCCGGTCTGAAAAAAATTCGGATGGACGACCTGGGAGCTACAGTGCTTCCCATAATAAAAAACTGCAATTTACGGCGCACAAAAAATTGCGCTAGTTTTGGACTGTTTAATCTCATTTCCAAACCTATTCTGTACAAATATTTGATTCCAAAAAATTCCTCGGACAATTTACTACAGATATCGTCACTTCACTTGCCTCTGATATTCTTCTAAACACGATCACCAGCCCTGTAAAGTGAAGTGGTGCAATTTGTTTACATGTAAAAATGGCAACTCTCGATCTCGACATGAATTAACATACTTTATTTTCCGAGGTCGGTTAGCATGTTTCAAAGAAAGTCGGGGGCACGTAAAGTAATAATATCAGTAAATTGTCTAAAGAATTTAATGGTACTAATTGTTTTCACAGAATTTGTGTGAAAATAAGGTTAATCAGTCCAAAACTAGCGCAATTTTTTGTGCGCTGTAAATTGCAGTTTTTTACTATGGGAGGCATTGTAGCTCCCAGTTCGTCCATCCAACTTTTTTCAGACCGGGAGCTACAGACCTGCAGCTAAGTGTCTTGTATCTCGGAATAATTTTAATGTGTTGTCACTCGTAAAAATGAGATACATATAATGTTCCGATGGGGCCACTTTGACCTTTGCACTTTCGCCTGTAGGGCGGAGATGCGAGAGTGTGAAGTTGCAACAGTGAAGGAGCGAAAGTACGAAGATGCAACGGCGAAGATGCGAAGTTGCGAAGGCGAAGAAGCAATTCTACCATCGCTCATTCGCCTCCTTCGTAACTTCGCACTCTCGCCTTTGCATCTTTGCGTTTTTTATAATTGTGGAGCTCTCTATTGTTTAAATGGTTCCAAAGCATATGTTGGAAATTTTATTTTATAAAATTAATAAAATTAAATTATCCAGGGGAGGGGGATGAGGTCCGGAACCCCTTTCCCATTTTACTGCGTAAAAATTATTAATATTGAACTTTCCAAAGGGGGGGGGACCTCCTCTCCCCCTCTAGATCCATGCATGAGCAAAGAGTGTCGCACAATGAAATCAGAATGTTACCCTGTTTGATCCACGGTATACAGACGGCTGTTAACTGACAGTAGTCTAGACGTGCATATGTACACATTATGGCGGACATTACATTTTATGTGGAGTATATAATGATAAGGCATAGCCAGCACTGGTAAACATCTATGTCACATGTACACATTAAAATATTAGTAAGCAATTCATAGTAACCACGATGACCTACCGCATGCGTACGAATGATAGCATGGAAAACATTGAACAGTGCGGTGCCTGCATCAAATTATATGTAATCTGCCCAGACTTGCTGAATGCAATCAAAAAAGGCGAAGGCGAAAGTGCGAAAATGCGAAGGCGAGAGTGCAAAGGCGAAGAGGCAAAAGTAGTATCGCTCCTTCGCTTTCGCACTTTCGCCATCGCATTTTCGCACTTTCGCTATTTCTCCGTCGCATCTTCACACTTTCACCCTAAAAAAGTAAAAGATAGTGCGAAGGTCGATGTAACCCAATCGGAACACCATAAATACATGTAAATGTAATCGTTAAGATGACAACCATACCCCGATGTAATACGTCAGTATCTTGTTACAGAAAAACGGAAGGATTTTTATTTTCTAAGATATGCCCCTTCTTTCACTTTAAACTGCTTGTGGTTTTTTTTTTTCTTTTTTTTTTTTTTGTTATTACAGTATCAATTTTTTTCCCATACAAACCATTTATCATAGAAAGTTATGGACTTTCTTCTATTTACACCATAAGAATCAATCTCCTTTCAAAGGTAAAAATAAATTATGTAAATAAAAATAATTTCCTTTTGGGCAAACGAAAAAACAAACCAAAGTGCATCACGAGAATGTTTAGAAAAGGAAATCGTTTGGTTTCGTCCCCCGAATGATTGGGGCTATACACTCACATGCTATTTATCGATTGTAAAAAAAGCAAAATTTAGAATATTAGCGAGTAAAACGTACACATGTTTATTTGTAATTTGTCTGATTATTTCGACCTTTATTTAAAGCGATGTCAAAATCGTAATACAACCATACCCGTCTCGTCGTCAGGGGTAACATTTACCCTGAGGCGAAATTACGCGGTACCCTTTAATGTCGTTTGTTTCGTTAGCAAATTTTGTAAGTATTTTCCTTCATTGAAAGTTGGCTTTATTGACTGGGAAAACTACTGCAATGTCTATCATTATACATATACTTAGTATAACCATCGTTTAAAAGCCTGCATAAAAATTGATTTAAATCAGACCAAGCAGCTTTAAGTTTATTTGATTATGGATAATAATTTCTGTTACTTTCTGCAAACTGCAGTAAAAATTACAATATTGTAAAGACCATTTCACAAATAATAAAATAAAAAAATATATACTGAAAAACTTTAATTTATAAGGGGATCATTATTCTACAGGGGTCACTTTTCTTCTTGTAGAGTGTAATGAAGAATAATGACCCCCGTAAAATAATGACCGGGGTCATTTTTCTATGTAGAATAATGACCGAGGGTCTTTATTTTACGTCGAAAAATGACCCCGGTCATTATTTTACGGGGGTCATTATTCTTCATTACACCGAACAGGGGTACAACAAGTTTGACTTTTAAATGCCGGCTTAACCCTTGAATTAACAACTACATCACTAAAGCTCTTTTTTTCCATAGATATGCCAGACCTGGGCAACAGTATACAACTGTTAGTCAGAGACTATAAGGATGATTTTTATTTAGAACAGGTTAATACCTGATTCATTCGAATGATTTGATTGCTCCATTAAGATATTAAATTCTAAGTCTCGAATCTCGTATTTCGTCTCTCGTTTTCCGAATCTCGTATCCTGAATGAGTCCTCTGGGGTTTTACTAAGTATACATATTTATAAAATAGATAACTTTATACAGGCACGTAGCATCGGTTTTGAAAGTGTGGGGGGGGGGGGGGGGATGGGGGGGGGGGCAGACTCATCCAAAATATCTTAACAAGCAAAAAATTAAAAAAAATAGGGAAAAGGTTACTTTCAAAAATCCTGAAGACCCCAATCCTTGAGGGGGTATGCCTTTTACTTCAATTTTGCTTGTTTATTTCCTTAGTTCCAATTCATTTTTTTTAACATCGTCCTATAAAAGTGGACGGGGGGGGGGGGGCAACTCCATGTAAATTCAATTTGTAGCTTGTAAATAAAAGAAAAATCTTTGCTGCAATCTTTTTCCCCCTCCCCCCTGCGATACTACGTGCCTGTTATAGTTTATGCAGGCAAAGATTGGTCGAGGTAGGTAAACAGAATATGAAAAAGGAGATATTAAAATATTGCCAAAATCATGCCCTTCCTATCACCCGTTCCCTCCAAAAAATTTCTTCCATAAGTTCAGTAATGTATACATATAAAGCGTTACTTCGAAAGCTTAAAAGCAACAACGCATAGTGATTTCTCTTTTTATAGACTAAAGGCTCTATTAGGTTTTCAATCGAGCGCTTCAAATGAATTCATTAAGATCTGCAATATCCTTATCAAACTTTATACGATTTTTTAAGTTTTGTTTTCTCTTTCTCTCTCTCTCTCCCTTTCTCTCTCATTCTTTTTATAAAAAAGATAACTAATAACACTAACATATTTTTCTTCTGAAAACAAGGACGGAAGTTCAAGCCAATGTGCAAAACACCATCTACAAAATCACAATTTTTTTCTGTTTTGTAAGGCGATTTGGCAATTTACCTCGCCGGAAATCTCATCTTTTCCATTTGAATATGTATATTAAAGATTTTTAGGACGGTAAAATGCTTTTTGTTTTATATATGAAAGATATTGATTGACTTAATGCAAAAAAAAAAACCCGGTATTCCGCGTGTTTTGAAACATTAAACACAAGACAGTATCATTAATACTATACTTAAAATCACTTTCGGTGCCATATTAATAGAGCATATCGAAGATAAAAAATCCAATTAAAATTTAGCTTTGTTTGATATAACATGTACATGTTTCAAAACGGAACATAATAATGGCAGCAGTTTGAAACCTTTTTGTGTCGATAAACATATAAAAACAACCGTCTTTATTGTTTCCTGGTGTGTGTACTTAGAAAAGGAAGACGTTTTAGTTATGTCATGTCAAAATAAATCTTTGGTTGGTTATACATCGTATATTGTATCAAAATGTGGTCTATATATACAGTCGTCAAAATAAAACCAAATAAAAGCAGCTGTTTCTGATATTTTTATCAATACAAAAAGGTTTCTATCTACTAGTTTTATTACGTTTCGTTTTAGAACATGTTCATGTTATATCAATTAAAAGCTAATCACATAGTTCAAATGAAAATGCATTATACTCTGTTTACATTTTTTAAAAAGAACGAAATATAAAAAAATAGGGCCAACTGAAAAAAACATTGAAGAATCATTTAAATGAATCTCATAATTTATAAGCAGTATTTGTTATGATCATGCATCTAGAGAATCAACTTAAACTTTACCGATGCTATTCATTGCCTTTTTAAATGTTTATGCATAAATGCCCTACGTGATATAATGTTCATATATTGTTTCAATTGTTACATAATATTATTGTTTTTAATCTATATTAAAAATTAAGAATGTATGTGTTATGCATATACATGTGTTTGATGTAAGTAAAAATGTTCATTATTTCTCACAATAACAGTTCTGCCTGACAAGCTGCAACGTTTATATCAGCTTTATCATAAAATCTGATCCAACGTCAACATATTTTTCGAAGAGATAGGATCAGCTTAAATTTTTCCGGAAAAAAGAGACTTACAGATATGGAAATAAAACCACCAAAAACCCCAAAGTTAACTCATAAAAGCGTATTTTACCATAGCAATCAAATCATAAAAATGCGCAGAGAATTAAGAGCATGTGAGGTGTTAATCGCGTTTTGCTTTTTCATTGAAATTGAAGCTTATCTCTATCAAGGGGGTGAGTATTTTTTTCACAATGATTTTCTAAAATTGATAGAATGTAAAAACTGAGAAAAGAAATTTTTGGCTGAAATCTATGATTAAGAAATGTAACTTTTACACACTTTATCAAATAAATTCTTACGAGTACGACAAAGTATGCTGAAGCCATATTTATACTACTATATTAAAATGATAGACTCGAATATTTGGGCTTTAATACCGAGATATCGGAAAAGTACTGTCTTTTGTTTTATATATTTTGAACATCATTAGTACTTGAAGATATATTTGCAATTTGTTTTTATTTTTATTTATTTTCTATTAATCATCAACAAAAATTCCTTCAAAAAATTAAGGAAATCATCTGGATTTTTGGGATTTTACAACTTTGAGCATGCGCATTGCATTCACGCTAAATCACGGGAGGTTCTTAATCTTATGTTTCCACAATATCACATTTGCATGGATAAATACGTGTAAAATTTCATTGAAAATTTGCTATATATTCTGTTTATCAAAGGAAATACAGGAGATAACTCTAACTCAGTGCATTTAATATGAAAAGTTCCCAATGTCAACATGGTGTGTAAATTTAAAGCGAGTAAAATGGTAAAAAAGTTGGTGAAGAAGTGTTGAATTCCTACAGCATCACAATGTTTTGTTATGAATAATCTGGCTGTTATTTTCAACTCAATTTATCAATATTCTCCAAAATTGTTTCAGAGCGATTCTGCAATTTTTGTCTATATTACGGAAAGCATTTTAACTGTAGTGAAGGCCTGTCCTGAGAAACACTTACATTATTGTAACTAGGCAGAATGTATTGATTTTAATAGCATTATTGTAGGCTTAAAGCTGTCAAAAATACGGTGTGTATCATTTTCCTAAATGTCCGATATCATATGCAATGTCAACCCGTGCACGCATGGATCAATGTCTAGTCTCTTTTATACATTTAGATATTGAATTTAAGTATCGAATCTCGTATTTTAACTCTCGTATTCCGAATCTCGGATCTCAAATGAGTCTTCGCAGGTTTAATACATAATCATAATACAGATCACTTTATATTTTTTCCTCTGATATAATACTTTTTTTGTTAAATGAAAAAATAGTTACAGAAATCTAGAGTGCCATACTAATGTGTAGTTGTTTAGCTTGTACTAGATTTAACATGTGCAGGCACATATTGATCGAGCTAGATAAACATAATATGAAAAAGGAGATTATAAAAAAAATTGTCGAAACCATGCCCTTTCTACCACCCATCCCCTCCAAAAATAATTTTCCTATAAATTCAGTAGGATAGATAAAGCATTATTTCGAAAGCATAAAGCAACAACGCTTAGTGATTTCTCATTTTAATAGCATTGAGGATTTATTACATTTTAGATTTTTAGATCGAGCGCTTCAAAAGAATTCATATATAGATCTGCAATATCCTTGTCAAACTTCATACGTTTCTCTCTCTCTCTCTCTCTCTGTCTCTCTCTCTCTCTCTCTCTCTCTCTCTCTCTCTCTCTCTCTCTCTCTCTCTCTCTCTCTCTCTCTCTAACCTAACTTGTTTTTACGTCATCTGAAAACCAGGACGGAGGTTCAAGCCAGTGTGTCATATTTCTTCCTGTTTTTCTCAGGCGATTTGCCAGTATCCCTCTACGGATATCTCATCTTTGCCATTTCAAGATGTAAATTTAAGATTTAAGATTTTCTACGAGATAAAATGCTCTTTGTTTTATATGTAAAAGATATTAAATGACTTAAGGAGGTTGACACTTGAAATACCAGTAATGTCAATCATCCAAAAACATCTAGGATATAAAAATGGGAACCTAGTATGTTCATTTAATTTATTTGTGAATCTATGCCATTTGCCATTTTTTGGTAATACGGGGTCCTAAAAGGAAAAATACTTTTCCTGAAATTATTGCTTAGAATTTTCATTGAAAGTGGTTATTTGAGGAAATCAAACAAATATTTAGTTTGAACTATTATGAGTAATCAAAACATAACGCAAATAAAACAAACAATACTAATGCAAACTTTCCAAAACTTTTCATACAAATGGACATACCCTTAATGTCTCATTAAAGTAAAAAAAAAGTTATGAAAATTGCTCATTTTCTTCTTGAAAACTTTCCGCCACAAAATATAGTCACTTAAAATAGCTTGACGCAGTTTCTATATTTGGTCCGGAGCATGCACTAACAAAAAAAAACAAGAACAAAAAAAAAATAAAACACTTATGAACACAACAATTATATATATATAATGCAGGATAACTTTAAACACAGTTTTAGATCATTTTAAATTTCTTCTTTTATTATTATTTTTTCTTGGCATTATAAGAGTATGATCAAAGTTAAATTAAAGTAAAAAATGAAGTTTTATATAACAATTATTTGCTTATATTTGTAGCTAAAATTCTATAATTAACTGCATAAACGATAAAAACCATCGATTTTGTAAAGATAAATCAAACAAGTAAATTGATAGCCAAATAATGTAAAAAAAAAAAAAAATGAAATGTTAATAAGAATTTAATTTTTGCTTTGAAAAGGTTGATATTCGATATCGGACAATATTGTATATATATATATATATATATATATATATATATATATATATATATATATATATATATATATATATATATATATATATATATATATATATATATACATGTATATATATATATATATATATATATATATATATATATATATATATATATATATATATATATATATATATATATTGTCGAGTGCTGATTAAATTGACAGCTTAAGCTAGATTATCTCTCAATCAACAAATTTAATATTAATGTAATGTGTATTTCCTATTGTTTAATGTATTTGTTATACGGCCAAAGTTTTCATGAAATTTCTATTTTTTCAAATACAAAATTATTTTTTTATTTCTAAATTTGTGAAACTATTTGATCAAAGTTGATTGAATATTGATCCCCTAATAATACATACTCTAATGTAAGACATCTTTTATAAAGAAAACACACGTGAGATGCATGGAACTGACAACTATCAATAAATTGATCTAGCCGAGCTATTTGCAATTTTTTTTTTCAGAAACTCTTCGGCTTGTAGGGGGATCCAACAGATATGAAGGTCGACTGGAAATATTAACACAGAGAGGATGGGGAGAAAGGGGAAGATGGGGAACAATCTGTGATAATCATTTAAACGATAAACTCGCTGTTGTGGCGTGTCGATCATTGGGGTTACCTTCGTAAGATTAACAGATATATATATTTTTAAAGCATTCATAAATTCATTATTATATAAAAAATACAAAATTGATTGTGATTTCATCAATAAAAGTGGAAATCAGCTTTCATGAATGAAATAAATACGTAAAATCGTGGATAATGTTCATACACTGTACCAATACAATGTGTCATTGAAAATTATTCTTTCAATAAACGCTTAATTTTGTGGATAAAATCAACAACAAAATCCATTTGTATTCAGCGAATATTGATGAAATCACGGGATGAAACGCACAATACATTCATACACATATGTTACTTTTGTCAAGAAAAAAGATTCGTTTCTAAATTGGAACAATTTTTTTTGTTTCAATGATTTTTTAATTTTAAAAGCCTAAAGATATATATATTCCTCGGTCTTTAAATAATCAGGAATACACCTGAGGCCTATGGCGGGGCGCTGTACGGTCAAGGATCTGGTCCTGTCGTTTGGCAAGGTTTTAAGTGTAACGGAAGTGAGTCGCGAATTACGTCTTGTATGCTGATTGGATTAGAATCAATCAATGGTAGTAAACAGTGTACCCATGATCACGATGTATCCATCAACTGCTTGCCAACAAGAGGTGAGATATTTTTGTTTAGATTTATTTAACTCAATTAAGAAATATATTTGTTAAAGACGAGCTTTTGTTTAAAATTATATCAAAATTTAGATGTAAATATAATCAATAAAATGCTTTCTACAGTGCTTTATTTTGGCTATAAGGGTAGCTAGCATTACAAATAATAAAAATTACCTGCATTAGCGGGTCATAATTTTGTTATAAGCTACCTTCATACCTACATAAAGCACCAAATAAAGTTAACCCCTTAACCTTCATACCGACCAAATGTGACCAGTAAGCCATTTTCATTTAAATATAGCAGCGTTTACAATTGACAGATTTAAAGTCTAATGTATGAATGATAAAAAAATGTAAAGCAAAGTATTAATGTTTTCATATTAAATACATCTGGGTTTTTTTTTAAATAATGAAAGTCATTTTTATCATGAAAATGATTTAAAGGTTCCAGATATGAAAGATTGAAATACCGCAGCTACATATAAGAAAATAATGTGATTCAGAGTGCAGAGCATCTTCAAATACCCGGAGCAGAGTTCAACAGAATACAAATGATTTCCTTATGGATCATCAGCTATAAATAAACATTGAAACATCCCTACTTGACTCAGCTATTACTGAGAATTTTTTTTAATCTACGTACGAGTTATTATTTTTAATGTTGATGTCATACACAATGTTTATGTAATAGAATAATGTAAGAAAATAGCATTCGTATCATTCTCGATCCACACATATGCCTACAGGCATAGGTTTAGATTCATAAACGCATGAGTCTGACGGATTTTCTAAGTATGAAATATTTTATATTATCATCCAATTTGCTACTTCCGTTTGACGGGTTAAAGTTTAAAATCGTTTAAAGTCTAGTTAACCATGTCATCGGTTAAAAGCTATCACTTAACTAGGTAGCAGTTCGTCTGGGTATAAGTAGTCACGTGATAAATTTGTTTACCCATGCTTGTTTTGTGTACGTTTGTCTGTTGGTTTTAGACGAAACACGGTTAATCATAAATAATATATATATATATATATATATATATATATATATATATATATATATATATATATATATATATATATATATATATATATATATATATATATATACATGTGTATATATATATTGACAAAATTGATTTAAACAATCTAGATTACGGTAATACGAATAAAGAAATATTATCAGCCTATTAACAACCCTACAATATATCTAAGAAGACTTGTACTTTCTTTTAAAAAAAACCCAGCGGTATCGATTTTGATATTTATACGTTTTTAGTTACCGCTGTCCGACTTTATGGAGGAGAAAACGAATTGGAAGGTCGATTAGAAGTGTACAAACAAGGAAGATGGGGAACTGTATGTGATGCTGATTTGAATGATAACTTGGCTGTGGTCGTGTGTCGATCTCTAGGCCTATCTTGGTATGAGTAGACAAATGATAGGAATATCTAAAACTCATCTTACATACCCAATTATCCACAAAGCATAATATTTATCCCTATTCAAATTCTTAACTCTGATTTTTACCCAAATGAAATAAAAAGTTATAAAGTCAAATTGTATTTTTTGTTATTTTAATATGGCTAGGAATACATCTAAGGCTTACGGAGGTGCTATATTTGGAGTAGGGTCAGGTCCTATCTGGATGGATACTGTTAACTGTAGTGGATCCGAGGCAAACTTAACGGAATGTAGACACAGAGGTTGGGGAGTCAGTGATTGTGATCATGGAAAGGACGTATCAATCAACTGTTTGCCACCCAACGGTCAGAAGATATTCCTTATTTACAGAATTGAAAGAAAAAAATTAAAATGACGGAAAACAAAATGGTTTAAAAAATGATTATATAAAGATTAAACTGGTTTATTTTTCATTTATTTTTTGAAATCTTTTCAAAATCTGACATCTTAATGACAGTGTATTTACAATTCCATTATCATAAAATATTAGAGGATATCAACATTAATATAAAGACAACATAAGACGATTATTATAGATACTGTATACTGTAACGTTTCTGAGTTCGATATGGGATTCGGCTGCTCTGCCTGAGCAAGTCAAAGAGTGAATTAAATAATCTATTTCCTCAATCACAGATTTTAATTTGAAATATGTACATATAATATCCCCTGGCTCTCTGTGGCGCACGCACTTCAAATTACTATTGCGTATGCGCTGCTCGGAGACAGGAGCGCACGCGCTGTTCCGGGACTGTAGCGTACTAACAAGCCAATCTGTATATTTATTAATCCAAATATACTCCTATAGTCTCGAAAGCCTATTACAGGCACGTAAGACCATTGACAGGTTACCGACCTTAATTACTTCCCTGGCTTCGATGTGTTGATGTCTCGGCCGTCAAACACAGAATCCCCGATCCTACTGATTTTTCTCGGCTTATATACCCTTCGGGTATCACGTGACCAGCTGAGGATCGAATGGGATGAGTACATTAAACCGGAAGTTAGTCAGCACAATTCTACCACAGGATACCGAAGGGATATTTTCGATTTTGATCATAACTTCGCTTCAATACATTTAATTCTGAAGTAGGGAAAGCACGAACTAATGAACAAATATATTTATAAGCAAGTTGTAACAATTAAATGTAACTAGATTTTCTTGTCACATATTTTCAACTAGATTTCAACATGATTTCTACGCTGAATCAACGCTGATATGACGTTGAAACAAAGTTAAATTTTTTATTTTGCTCCACTTTCATATGCAACCATAGTTCAACTCTGATTTAAACGTTGCAGCCTGATGTTGAAACATTGTTGTTTTAATAATAGGTGTCCACACTTATTTAAATGTGACCTACCGATAAGTATCCTTTCTATAACATGAAATAGTTGATATGTTGAAAAAAGCATTACCCATGAGTAGACGTAAAATTCTGATTTTCATTCAGTCCGGCGGGGAAATGCACTCTTTGTTCACCTTCTATAGCAAAATTTAGAAGATGAGGGACAGTCTGTCAAAGTCTTTTAAATAGTTAACTTCCTGTGGTGATTTGTCGATTTTTAGGCTTAGATTAACAAATCAATAGTTTTTAAAGGGAGAACAAATTATGTTCTTTAGTTGTCATGTCATATCGAAATGCCGACTTGTTAATATGTCTAACAAAATAAAAAAAAAATAAAAACTGGAATTTAAAAAAGCCTCAGATTTTCATGGCTAATTAATTGATTAGACTACCATATTATAAATTACTATAAAATCGGATTAAAAAGCTCAATAATTTTGAAAGACAATACGAAGCAATTCTGTGAAACCAAAATAATGTAAAATTGTTTTTTTTGTAACAATAAAGTTCACAACAATTTGCCTTTAATGTGTATTTAACAAACACAATTGTACTATAATAAAACAACAGTCAAGCCATTCATTATTATATTTTTTGTATATCTAGAAGGTCTTGTTCGACTTGTTGGAGGACCGACTCAATATGAAGGTCGATTAGAGGTGTCCAAATTTGGAAGATGGGGGACGGTCTGTGACGATTATTTGAATAACAATCTTTCTGTCGTGGTGTGTCGATCTCTAGGTTTACCTTGGTAAAATGATAACCAATATATTGTCTTAAAATCCTTGTTTTTTAGGGAGATGTACTACAAACAAATTTGTTATTGCGTGTTTGTAGTCGACAATTTGCAATGACTATGGCAACGTCTTTTAAAAAATTTAATTCAATGATTAGATTTACATTTTTTTTTTTAAATTTCCCAGCCTTGTCTACAAATGTAATTTATGTTTCAAAATCCATGAACTTTTCAAATGATTGCTTTGCGTAATAGAAAAAGCCATTCTAATAACATGAGGCGATAAATGCCCCAATTACACAAAAAATCTTAAGATCAAATAACTTTTTTTAAATATTAAACTATATCTTTGCACACAAATTATTATAAACAAATGATTATAATGGTCATGGATTTTAAATTTTAAGGAAAACATCTGTGGCTTATGGAAATGCTGCATACGGAGAAGGGTCAGGTCCCATCTGGTTGAATAATGTGATCTGTTCTGGATCTGAGACAAGTATTAAGGAGTGCAAACACACGGGTTGGAGATCACACTACTGTGACCATAGCGAGGACGTATCTATTAACTGCTTGCCACCTGACGGTGAGAAAATTATTTATTCTTATTGCAACGATCACAAAAAATGCCTGGAACATAAAAAAGAGAAACCAATAAATTTCCATAAAAATAGAAATAATAAAACTCGGTTTTCGACGTTTTGTTTTAATAATTTAATAAAAACTAGAACTTCAAAAAAGCCTCCGATGTTCATGAATAATTGGTCTTGATTAGACTACCATATTATCAATTTCTAAAAAATCAGATTAAAAAGCTCATTAATTTTGAAAGACAATACAAAGCAATTCTAGATCTGTGTGAACAAAATTGGTTTTATTTATAACAATGGGGTTTACGGCAAGTTACCGTTATTGTGTATTTAAAAAGCTCAGTAATTTTGAAAAACGATACGAAGCATTTCTATGCGTGCACAATAATGTAAAAAAAAATTATTTATAACAATAAAGTTTACAACAATTTACTTTTAATGTGTATTTAACAAACAAAACTGTACTATGACAAAAAAAAAAGCAGTCAGGCCATTTATTATTATATTTTTGTATATCTAGAAGGTCTTGTTCGACTTGTTGGAGGACCGACTCAATATGAAGGTCGATTAGAGGTGTCCAAATTTGGAAGATGGGGGACGGTCTGTGACGATTATTTGAATAACAATCTTTCTGTCGTGGTGTGTCGATCTCTAGGTTTACCTTGGTAAAATGATAACCAATATATTGTCTTAAAATCCTTGTTTTTTAGAGAGATGTACTACAAACAAATTTTTTATTGCGTGTTTGTAGTCGACAATTTGCAATGACTATGGCAACGTCTTTTAAAAAATTTAATTCAATGATTAGATTTACATTTTTTTTTTAAATTTCCCAGCCTTGTCTACAAATGTAATTTATGTTTCAAAATCCATGAACTTTTCAAATGATTGCTTTGCGTAATAGAAAAAGCCATTTTAATAACATGAGGCGATAAATGTCTCAATTACACAAAAAAACTTAAGATCAAATAACTTTTTTTTAAATATTAAACTATATCTTTGCACACAAATTATCATGAACAAATCATGGTCATGGATTTTAAATTTTAAGGAAAACATCTGAGGCTTATAGAAATGCTGCATACGGAGAAGGGTCAGGTCCCATCTGGTTGTATAATGTAAACTGTTCTGGATCTGAGACAAGTATTACGGAGTGCAAACACAAGGGTCGGGGATCACACTACTGTTGGCATAGCGAGGACGTATCTATTAACTGCTTGCCATCTGACGGTGAGAAAATTATTTATTCTTATTGCAACGATCACAAAAAATGCCTGGAACATAAAAAAGAGAAACCAATTATTTTCTACAAAAAAAAGAAAATGATCAAACTCGGTTTTCGACGGTTCGTTTTAATAATTAATTTCGTAATGCTTTTAGTCAGATTTTTAGAGATTTTAAAAAAACCAGCGTAAAACGAATGGTTTTCAGTCTTAAGGAGGCCGACTTTAGTTTGCATTGCGCATGTTTTTGCGCATTCTTATAAAATACAGTTGATTTATACTTCTTATGAATTTTTTTCGATATCATTTATAAAATCGAACACAATTAACAAAATACAGATAAAAATATTAAGATTTTTAAAGGAAATTTTTATTTTTAACACGATTTTTACGTTGTGCGGTAGGGGAGCATTGCCATTGCGCTTTTATGACGTTATGATAAAATGAAGCTTTGTAGGATTACGTTATAAGAAATTACATAAAAGAAAAAGTAAAAATTGTATGCTGTTGAAATTTTATATACAGAATGATGCTATCCTTGAGAACATTTTCCTCATTTTTGGAATGAATCCATTATACCAATCATCATTCGTGATGATCCAAATATATAGCAAAATTTGGTGCATTTTAATATTTTGAGATGACCCCCACTAAAAACCAGACGGTAGAATTTTGTGTTTTTTACATATAAGGTAGGAAATGATATTACTAATCATATATAACAATTTGAGAAAAAAAGCTATTGTAGTATATTTTTAAACTGCTTTGATGTGCGGAAAATGACAGTTTCCTATATATTCCTATAGTAAATGTACCTCTATTTTGAGATGGTCCCTAAAAAGAACCAGACGGTCGATTTTCACGAACCTTCGCAAATAAACTAGAGTTGGTTTAAATAACATATGGTTTTAAAATAAAGAGTTTTGCTATTGTAGTTTTTCCGCAAAAAAACCCAAATCGGCCTCCTTAAATGCGAAAAAAAATAGATTAATTTTCGTTTTTATTTTTCTGCTTATCTTTGCTGATGCAGGCGTTGAATTTAAAAACTGGGATCATCCCCTCTCTGGGGTAGCAGACTTCTACATTTCTCAGTATTGATGCTGTTATCGTCTTCCTTCTTGTCCCATACATTTTTCTCCACCAGATAGAAACTTCTACTGCTGCTGTAGTACACTACTGCAGATATTTCGATTAGTTGCTCCCTAGCAGTCGGGCAAACGAACTTTTTTTTTAAACGCTTGAACGAAATTTATTACTCATAAATTTTACTGAACATAAATTTGATAAAATATATATGACGTCATGAACAAATTTTTTAGACAACATTAAAGTAACAATAAGATCAGATTCATCATTCTTTTTTGTTGTAAAGAAAAGCGAAACGCAGTTCAATATTCCTAATATTTGTTCAAAAGATTTTGCTATGGTATTTGTTATTTTTTACTTCTATGAATATCAAGATAATAACGTGTTATGTCTTAAAGAGAATTTAACCACTTGTATTTTATTTTATGTTCAGAATTCTCTGAGATATTGATATAATTTACCCCTTAAAACCCCTAATCAATCGAAAATAGAATTACTCCGGCCTTTTAAGGATCACATTGGGCGTATTTTTTGTATAAAATTAATAAGATACATATTTTCAAAAAAGTTCCGTAAAATTAAAACGTTGCGAAGGTTAGTTATTTCATAACTCTAAAACATATTTTTAACTTTTTGTTATTATAGAAAACATGATTGAAAAAAACTGCACATAATGTATCATTTAAGGTCGGTAGTGGGTTTAAAATTTTGCACCCTCTGCGCGGGGTATTGCGCATTACTGTTGTAAAACACAAATTTAAATTAAAATGTTCAATGATACAGGTTATCATGTAACGTTTTTATGTCAGAAAAATGACTTATCAAAAAATTATTTTAAGTGAAATGAATCGTTAGAATAATGTCAGAAGTATTTTATTTTTTTCGCCGCTTCTTCAAAATCGACGTTCTTGTCGTCGGGGTCAACGTCTTAGGATGACGTCAGTTGAGACTCTGACGTAACAATTGACAAAAATTAACGTCGTGCATTTTCTATTACTGCATCAATAATTAAAATCAAAAACTATAATTTGCAAAATAAAATCATATACGCGACCCTTCTACGTTCTGTGTGAGTGGGAATATATTTTTTCTTCTAATACAAATAAAATTAAATTTGATTCGTAAACATCCTTTTGTTTTATACAATTCTATAATGTAAAATGGCTGGCACGGCACGTTTATTGGATCAAAATGTGAGAACGGATAGCCTAAAAACCATCCGGTCAATTTCGTTTTAATTTGGTAAAAAGTTTACTTATACGTTAACCTTCCATCGCTGAAAATTGAAAGAAAATCGTATGTTTTTAATTTTTTAAATATGAAATTGAAAATTTTAAAACCCTCATTTTCCTGTATAATCCTATATAAAATGTCGGTGATGAATCGGACATACGACCAAAATTTGAGCGCGACAAACAGATAAACTATTTGGTCAATTTACTTTATATTTTGCACATAGTTTACTCATAAGTTGACATTTCACTGTAAAAAAAAATTTAAAAATCGTATGTTTGAAACATTCTCCCCCGAGACTCCTTAAAATCGACTAAGATGGCGGTTTTTGGATAAAGGTTAGTATTATAGATCGAGATCGGTATTTAGAAATTGCAGCAACATAGCCGCATAACACTACCTGTACTCCAATTAATATATATGTAGGACTCCAAACTGTGTTGGCACTCCAAAGTCCGACGGTCACGCCAAAGTCCGATGGTCTACGCCAAAGTCCAATGGTGTGACTCGCCAAAGTCCGACGGTTGACGTCATTCGCCAATGTCCGATGGTGTGTCACTCCAAAGTCCGATGCTTGACGTCATTCCCCAAAGTCCGATGGTGTGTCACGCCAAAATCCAATGGTTCACAAAAAAGCGCGAAACTTTTCACGATCCGCTTTAATACAATCAATGTTTAAACGAAACGACTTACGTAAGTTCGAAATTAAACCGAATTAGAAATTAAAAACAAAAACACTGAGGCCATAGTCATTATTTATATAGTTTACTTTCCGCCTCCCGTTTCAAAGCAAATTGGGGCGCAAAATATATTTCGAGAGACGGTGCACTTTTCCGTTTTCACAATCTTCCACCGTAGAGACCCCTTGGAATCATCTGTGTCAATTTTCATCATCTGTCCCTTTCTCCAGTAACCAGACAGAAACACATTTGTTCCAGCGGAAATGGCAGAATTTTGTTTAAAATCAACAAAGTCGCCCACGCTCGGGTCGAATTTTTCCAGTGTCCTTAACGGAGCCGGTTTCTTGGAAAACAGTTCAAGGGGGTAGTGATCATGGTTCCAATGATCAGGGTTCTGTAAGAAATTTAAAGGGGCATGGTCACGATTTTGGTAAAAAATCATTTTTCCGATTTTAATATTTACAATGCTTCAGAAAGGCATTTTAAAAAGTCAACCGAAATTTGAGTGTTATTTGTTGAGTTATAAGAGAGTTACAGAGCATGAAAATCTACATTATGTAAAATAAGCGTTTGTTTACATTTTGAACGTTGAAGTAACAATTTCAGTTTTAAACCTAAAACGAATGGGTTTAACTTTAGGAACTGTTTATTTATGCTTAAAATAAATAAAAAGATAGACAAATAAGCTGGATAAAGATTTTTACTGGTATATTGAACCTATGTAAACAAAAACAAGGCCACGAGTCTTGTTTACATGACAAAATTATGTAAGCCCAGTATCTTGCTTATAACTCTACGAATGACTCTCAAATTTTATTTGATTATTAGAAATGCATTTCTAAAGCATTGTAAATAATAAAGCCATGAAAATAGAATTTGACCAAAATCGTGACCATGCCCCTTTAAATAAAAAATTAACCAGAGTTAATGCACTGAAAGAACGTTTCCATCTTTGTTATTATCGAATTCCAACGAAAAAGTATACGAGTATCGATCCTACCTCTTTCATTTCCCATAAGGAGTTCGAGTACCGTCTTTTGTTGTGTGTGTCTGGTGGACTTTGAAATCTTCGTTCGTACGGGTCCGTGTAGTATGAACTTACAACAGACTAAACAAAATATGAAAATAACATTTGTCTCTCGCTTTTTTCCTCACTTTCTCAAAAAATATCCCTCATCTCGAAGGCCTGCCGCATCCATCTTAGGATTCTTGGATTTAAATTGTTTATTATCGACGTTACCAATAACGTTCTCGTGACGTGACGTCATAGACGTAATCTTTTTTTTGCGCAACATCGGAGTAGCTTTGCGCGTAAACAAACGGCGGAACATCGGACTTTGGCGTGTTCGACTGTCTGACTTTGGCGTAACGTGTCTATAGGAGATAGACCGTCGGGCCCTAGCGTAACGATCGGGCTTTGGCGTCCCTACATGTATCTCCAACAACCCATCGGACTTTGGCGAGACCATCGGACTTTGGCGTGACCATCAGACTTTGGAGTCTTACATATATGTCCAATCTATTTCTACACGTTTTATCTCCGGCAACAACGGGCATTTTGTGCCTGTTACCTAAAGTGCCACTTAAGCAGTAAACCTATATGCGGTTAACTACGCTGAGTTTACTGTAGGACTGTTCATTCATTCAAACAAATATAGTATGTTTTTCTAAACTTAAAGTTATATAGTCTGGGGTTTTTTATTGTCATTATTTATAACAATATTACATGTTATCCGTTCATAGCCGTTACACACTGGAAATAGTTCGTGATAAATACTTTATAGTTACCAACTCTTAGTTTTATTTTATAAACACTGACTGGATAAGATTTAACAACAGTCTTAAATGCATCTTGTTAATCACTGTATATTCAGATAACGCAGTCCAACTAATTGGAGGAGTGACTGACAATGAAGGTCGTTTACAGGTGTACAAATTTGGAAGATGGAGATCAGTGTGTTTTAATGAGTTGGATGATAAACTATCTGCCGTGGTGTGTCGATCTCTTCACCTACCTTGGTGAGGTTTAATGAAAAACAAAAGCAACATTTGTAATATAACAACAAAGTACAATTTTATATATATTTTTTTAAGTCTTATCAATTAAAAATTGGATTAGAAAACCCAGCCGATTTTCATTATGATACTCTTTGTTTTGAAATATTTAGGAATACATCAATGGTTTTTGCGAATGAACCATTCATTGATGGAGCGTATAAATTGCGTATACTATGCAATGGGTCTGAGGGAAGCGTTGACGAATGCAAGAAACAACGATACATTTGTCAATCAGAAGTCTTTATCTTCTGTTTGCCACCTAAAGGTAAAAGCCTGCATTCCCATTTTTTCTGACATTGTTTATTGTTTTGAGACAAACGTATTCCATATTATACATACACTGTATTGCGTAGAGCTTGTATAATGACATTTTAGAATATGAACATTATCAGTCGTGTACTTTGATTAACATGTTATTCACATTTTTTGTTTGTTATACCAAAAAGATGCATTTACAAAGTTGAACGATGGTGGAATGGTACTTCCATTACATAAACAAGAGCAATGTTAATGTTCTTGATATCTTAAGTATCTTCAGTAATTAGGGCTGCTAAAAATCGACAGGTTTAAGCCGTTAAAACTACGTGAACTTTGTAGGAATATACCAGGAAATTTCAGAGAGGGGAAAGGGTTTTATTTTTCGATTGTTCCCACTTTAAATTTGCAAGACCCATTATAAATTGCTTTGACGTTAAGGAAATGAAATCTGAGTTTTTATGAATAGGATAGCACCAAAAGTCGGTTAGCACTGTTTTGAAATGGTTTACTGTTATATGTTCCGGTCTGAAGAAAAACATATTTAATTTTTTTTCTCTTATGTTTGGTTTTTATGGTGGTTTCAGCTTGTATAAGGAGCAATGCATTAAAACTTTTCATTCCGAACAAGATGAAGTATAACAGAAGACCTTTTCTGTACTCGTAACAAATTTTTAGTTTTCCTGAAAACTATACTATTAAACTCAAAAATGTGATTTTCTTTTACTGCATTTACTTTTCAAAAGTAATAGTTTCTCCTTACAATAAGATTATTAAAAAGTGTAAAAAAAAAAAAAAACACAAAAAAAACCCAAAAACATTTATACCACATATGAATGTTTTTCATGAGAACTGTGATTAGCACTGTCAGCAAGATGAGTACTAATGACTCAATCTGACTTCCTGAAACAATCAAAAACCGCTTAATGGTATGACTGTAAATTCCTAATTAAACGCGAGGAATTAATATCCACTTAAAATCCCCAGAAGGATCCTTCGTGGATTTTTAAATCTCGCCATTATTTTCTGAAAGTTGAAAACAATCAGAAATAAAGAGAAGAATTCAAAATTCACGATTTTATATTCTCGCGATTTGATACAATACAGCTGGATCGCAGAATAAAGTACTCGCGAAATATAAGGAATTTATGGTGATGTGTTATTTCGGATCAAAGTGCATTTACACAAACTTATACTTTCAACAGGTCAAAAGCTCATACATTTATTATATATCCTTCACTACTTTTTGTCTGAATGTTTCTAAGCTATCTGAAAACACGTCAATATATCACAACAAGGTAAAATGAAAGAAACGATTTTACCAAATTATTTTTTAAAATGGTTAAAAATCTTTTAACTTAATAGTCTGTCTACATGTATGTTTGGTCTTTTAAGTCTATATAAAATGAGGAAAGATAAAGTTTACAATTTTTGCAAAGGACCAAAACCAAATGTCTTTATATAAAACATTTTTTATATTATTCATTCAAACGCAATCAACAAAACATATGCCACCATGTTGTAGTCAACGAGATAAAAGAGGTAATAACTACATGCGATTTCTTGCGTCACAATTCAAGAAAATGAATTCCGAGCTCTGTTGGAAAAGTACACGTACAAAAAGTTGTCACTGCATCAATCGTTAGGTGCGCTGTAATCACATTAATTGCTACATTCTAGTCTGGTGCCCAAATAAAAAGTTGGCTAAATTTTATTTTTATGCGTAGAATGGGTTGAATAAAGCTTAAATAATAAGCGTACAGAGAACATGACAACTATATGAATTGGAAAGAGCACTTATGAATATTTCCCAGAATTCCTAGTCATGGTTTTTAGCATGAGTAATTAAAAAAAACCGCTAGTGGCGCTAGTTATTATTATAAGGACCTTAGATATCAACAATTCCCTACAAACTATTCTGATAATGTTCCGTGAATCATTATTGTTAGCTAAACTCACGTTTTCACTTAACACTTGTTTAGATTTAACAGTAATGTTTATTTACTTAATATAAAGAATACGATTTCCGACTTGTTGGAGAGGCGTCAGATTATGAAGGTCGGTTGTTGGTTTACAAATTGGAAAGATGGGGAACAGTGTGTTTTGATGATCGGATTATTCCATTCTATGATACCGTGTGTCAATCATTAGGTCTGCTTTGGTAAGGTTTTTTTTTTATTATTAAGTTATGTTTTAAACTGACAATAAATATCATTTGTATTTCATCTAACAAGTTGGTTTATATGTAATAACACAGTTTTAATTCCTTCAAAGATGATGAATTGATTCTAAGAAAACAGGTTTACTGGAAATCAGACACCGTATATGTATACCTTGAAAATGTCAGATCCATTGCTTAGATTCCAATTTTGTTTTTATTCGTAATGTGTGTCCCTTTTTGTGATTTGTACTCGAGGTTAAGTTATAATTGCATGTCCAACGCACAAATGTTGGTCAACACAAGTGACATCCACAGAATAAAACTCTTTTATTCAGCCAACTAAAAGGTGACTAAAAAGGAAATAAAAGGTAACTGAATAAACGTAGCCATTAAATCACTTGTCCAACCCTTTCAGTTAAAATTCAGTTCACTGAATGGTAGCATTTAATGTTGTTACCAATTCAACGACATAAGTTATTACCTGTATAAGTAAACATTGTGAACTTTTGTGACGTTAGCTTATTTGTGAAATACCTAAGATATAAATGATCTGTTGCATAGTACGGTGAAAATAATGATTCGGAAAAAAATATTAAATCGACTTTTGCTGCGTTTCCATTATTTCAGGAATTCATCTAAGGCTGTGGACAGGAAACGTTTTTACACGGAGGAAATTCTGAATTGTGATGTATCTGAAAGAAGCATTAAGGAATGCACATGGGAACATTACTCTAAATGTTCCTCAGGAAAGGATGTTTTTATCAGCTGTCTGCAATCAAAAGGTTTTATATATATATATATATATATATATATATATATATATATATATATATATATATATATATATATATATATATATATATATATATATATCACATCAACATAATTCGATGGAAAGGAAGGAGATAAAAGTTTTCTCTTTCCACACTATCTCTTTTTTATCTAGAAAAAAAAATCACAAGAAAGATAACTACTTGTAATTTCATTCAGAAACTTCTTATGGGAAATTCTTGCACGGAAATCGCTCAGAACATCTTAGGGTTATTTCTATTCTGTATCCGGTCACTTTATTGTCATATAAAATGCTTTTAAGTTTAGCCGTGTCAACCAGACAAGACGGAGGGGTGTTTTAAAGGAGAAATTATGAAATTTTTCATTTTATGGGGAGGATATTGTTATTGTTATATTGAAAAACTAGATGAATGTACATGTCTCGCTTATTGTAATATTTCCAATAAAACATTAAAGTAGACTAATACTTGTTATCGAAATTCCAATATTGGCTATATTAGAAGAGACCTGTTTTTGGCTAAATTATTATGAATATGAAGTTCATAGAATTTATTAATATTTCGATGTTCTGTAATAAATAAGGTAATTATTTCATATTTTGAAATTTCAACCAGAAAGTATTTTAATTTTGTAATTCTTTTAAACGTGTAAATTGCAGATGATCTAGTTGCTTCGGTACATAAACCTTCCAACTCACCGCGCCAACAATTTAGTATCAATACTTGGCTGATATCAACACTCGGTGCAATGGTGCTCTTGCTCCTCTACAAAAACTGACGTATCTCGAGACTTGGAGCAACGTGAGGTTTTGCAACAACAAATGCGCTTGTTAATAACGATAAAATTTGCGTATTATATTTTGAAATTTGTAATTTTTTAAACATTTTATCTGTGTCCATGTTTTGTCACAGGTTAATTTTTATCTTAGATTTTTTTTCAACATTGTGATGTTATTTTGGTCACTAGGAAATTATATAGTCCTGAGGAATACAATAAAATCCAAGGACTTTACATAGATACACATTGCTACTTCAATAAAATATGGTCTGCAAATAGATAGACAAAACTTACCACTTCGATAATTATTAAATTCAAATATCATCATAGATTTTTATTGACTGTATTTAAACATCTTATATCGGCGCGGTGTTGCATCTTACATGCATATATTCTGTTTATAGTTACATTTACGAAACTAACATTGTATCCATAAAAAAATGTCCAAAACCACAGACAAGTAATGTAGTATTTATATTTATTTTTGGCTGCAAATTTTTAGATCATCCCATTAGGTTCATTGGTTTTTGTTTTTGTCCGTTTTTTCATATTAAGCATTGTATGCGAACAATGATGTTAGGACAGGCTGTTATCTTTAGCAGCGCGGTATTTAAAATTTTTCTTAGATTTAGGAAAGACTGGAAGAAACTGTTTACAAAAACAGTATATCATTCAATTGTACTAATCTCGATTTATGTGATAGCTTAAAATTGTTAATAAGAAAAAAGATCATTATTTACAACGAAAGTAAAGCGCGAATGAACATGTTGTCCATAACGTGAAAATTAGAACAGCGCTCTCTGATATACGATTTATTTATTTTTTTCAATTTTATATCTTTTTCATGACATATAAGAGGCTTTTGTTCGGATTTTGATAATTATAAGGAGTGGTTTTTCAACGGTTCGAGACAACAGGAAGAAGTGTTACTACTGAATGGTAATCTGAGTATACTGCTTAGTGCAGTAACATTGTACGACTTTATAGTAGTGTAGTGTCATCGCCAGGTGTACTGAATTTGATTTATAACAACAGTGTGTGATTAGCTATGCAACAAAACGCTTTACATTTACGTAAAATATGCGTTATAAAGAAATCCCATCAAATTAATTGGAATAGAATGAGTATATTTGTTTGTTAAGCCTAAGTACAGGACTATGTGAGAGCCCCTCTATCTGTTCTTATCTTTATTGTGTACATAAGGATCATAATTATCCATTTGATATATGAAATCTTTTTGCTTTTTTGTTTTAATTTTTTTTATTTTGTATTGTTAATGTCATGATTTTATGATTTTTGCATGCTTTATCAAGTTCTTGATTTTTTAACATAAAGTTTTTTTATGTGATGTATTAGAATATCTATCAGGGTTGTTAGAAAAGTTTGCGGACAAGTCTAACTGTAAGCAGAATATTTGCATGATACCAGCGAATCTTTTAAGAATTAAACTAGACGTATTTTTTTTAAAAAGTAAAGATTTAGTTGTTAAATGCACCATAAAAATATACAGCTTAATCATGATTATAAGATATGTTCCACGAAGCATGTAAGTGTTTGACTTTTTAAAATTTCGTACGCATTTTTCCTTATTAAAAAGGTACCGTTTAAGCCTTAAAAAATGCACGATATTTCACATGACGTAAAAATATATCGTGAAGGGCGGTTTGTGAAATTTTCAAATGAAGACCTTTTTTACTGTTTTATTTTTTGCCGAATATGAACAACCAGCGTTTGAAAATTGAGTCAAAATCATTAATATCGATTGTCATCTTGGAGCACCGAGCAATCATAAAATTTTGTGTGCAAGCAGGAAAATCTCTGATGGATACCAAAAGGTTTTTAGATGCTACCGGAGATGAACCACATGTGTTTATTTTTGTAAACCAAAGGTTCACAATTGGAATCAGAGGTTTTAAGGTGAAAGAAGTGATTTCTTGAGAACCCAAACTCGAATTTTGCACCTATGGATTTCGTTTTATTTCTAAAGTCAAAACTGCTGAAACAGAGATTTGTGGGCCTAAATGAACTACGATATGCAACAAGACATTATACAAAAACTTAAAAATGCATTTTATAAATGGGTTAAATGACATGAATTGCGTGTGGAACTAGAAGGTATTTACTTTGAAAAAGAGTGCGGGTTTGCCTTTCAGTTGTTTGACGTCACCTGACGTCGTGGAATATATAAAATGGTGCTCCGTAAACCTAATTCATGCAAAGTAAAAATCGCTGTTTATTCTTGAAAGTTCTTAAAATCGTGTGATATTTTTGCATACTTCATTTTAATCGATAGTCACGCGGGTATGATAAGGCAACTCTCAGCGATCAAATTCATCTTATAGATATGACGTCACAATAAGCAGCATGATGTCATATTTTACTCAGAAACATGTCGATTTTAACTTTATCTCTGGTTTAAAATATAAAAACTACAGTCATAAAATATCACTAGAAACTCTTCTAACTGAATATATCTTCGATTTCTCTCTATTACGTATAATTATCATTGATGACGTCACAAGCATGTCTAACAGAGAAGATCATGTCGGGAGACAAATCATCGGAATGCAGTGTAAACAATGCCGAAATAAGACTTATTTAATACAGATACCTAAGATTTAGATGAGTGTCAGTAAGGATATAATCAGAATAATACAGGCATGGATATTTTGTTTAATTAGCGAGTGTTATAAAGTAAGCAGATCGACATTTATATGGCTTGACCAGCCTTTTCTCTGTCAGTGTGTACAAAAAAAGGCAAAAGTGTAACACTACCCCGGATATTGTGAAAGATGACTTTGGGAAATATCAACGGTATATGACCTAAACTCCTTGAAAAGTGCTGCTAGAATCCTGTGCTTCGTTGTTTTAAATGAAAAATACGTAGTATTTACAATGAAATTATAGAAGTTGAGAGTGTTTCCGATAAATATTTACAATATTTATTTTATGCGATTAACAATAGGATTCTAGCAGTAATACTAATAAAGATGAACTAATTGCCGATCGAATTATTGTAGCAAACATACAAATGAACTTCGGGGTAGTGTTACACTTTTTGATTTTTTGTTAAGGTAAAAAAGTGATCTATTTTTAACTGTCACGTGATACCATGGCAAGGCAGCTTCAAAGATCAAGTAGATTCCGAAGTAGGAAAATAATATCTTGGTGAACACATTCCCTTGCTATTAATATTCCGCACTGTTTTCTTTAAAAAAACCCAGTTTTTAAATTGATCATAATTTTGACAGTCATTAAACTCGGAGTTGCCTTAACCTACCTGCGCATTTAATAAAAAATATTTAATCAGTCAAACAACACAACACAACACAACATGTCAGCGACCTTTTCTAACAACCGTCATATATGTATTTGAATTAATATTCTACATTTTATCAACTTTTTTATTTATAAACAATTGTAAAATAGTTTGCATAAGTTCATTGATGTTATATTGATATTGCATATTTTGTTCTATATCTTTCCCGAAATTTTTGATTAATGAAATTTGTTTGCATCATGCAGGTCATTTATACAAGTATTTAGAAATTATCTGAAAATATACATGTTACGATTTTAAATTTTTACTGCATGACAATATGGACCTTTATTTATCTGAAACAGGTTATTGAACAATCTATGGCACTATACTTCCTTCTGTTAAATCTGAATAGAGATTTAAATGATTTTACATGTTTTAGGAAACAGCGGAAATAACCTTTTTGTGTCACGTCATAAACGCATGCGAAAGGAACAATGGTGTTAAAGTAAACCAACTATTATTCGCAACGACTTTAATCTGCCATTTACCGAAGATAAAAATATTCATGGCTATTTTTTCGAACACGATTTCCTGTATATGAAACCCATAAGACAAAGACTAGTTCACCGCAAGATACACTCGCGACGAGGAGGCTGTAGCGAATCTCGCGAATATTTCACGCTCGCGAATAAAAGTTGGTTTACAGTATATTTCATTGAAATGATACTTTATTGAAATAACATGTATATATCATTGAAATATCTTTATGATAAATTATGATGATTTTTGTCTAAATTTATGAATAAATAAATTCACTCCTTTAACTTTTGAATTCATTGTTGAGCTTACTATATTCTAATTCTAATTTAAATAGCCCTGATAGGTAATGTTAACATAATTCATTATTGGTTTTTTCATACTTTCGATGTTAACTTCATTTGGATTGTTACTGATCGATCGAAAATTAACCTTCATATGTATGGAATTTGCTATTTCATCTGTCTAAGCGGCAAAAATGATAACATATACTTGTATTCACCTTTAAATAAGTATTAATTGAATAATTCAGATATGGATGTAAATATAATCATTTTTTTAATATTCTAATTGAGCTATAAAAGTATCTATTGTTAGCAAAAAAATTATATATCCCGCGATATTAAGTTCTTTTCTGAGATGATAGCCTCGTTCATAACAACATGAGTAGCCAAAAAAGCTCTTAATTGTTTTAATATCCATTATGAGTGACTATTTATAGACATTGCCACTTTTTATTTAACCAAATTATCTTTAACCAATGAGGACAAAAACTTAAAAGCAAAACCATATGAATGTAATCTAGTGAAAAATGAAACCATTTGTTTTCAATCTTACCATTTTTACAATTGTGCACTTTTTCATTATTATTGAATTATGTTTAATTTGTTTTGTTTTGTAAAAATTGTATTGGCTACGCAGTCAAAAAAAAAAGCCAATTAGTCGTTTGCATATAATAGGAATTTAATTTCCAACAGCGTTATTAAGATCCATAATTAAAGTTTAATCTTGTAGAGTATTAATATCTTATTGATAATACCTAGTCAGCAGTTGAACATAAGAATGCTTATTTCACATGGATAACCTTCGAGGTATCGGAGTTTTAAGTCAAGTCACTGTCAAATACTCGTTGAATAATTTAAAAGTGCGTATCCCGAAAAGTAACACTAGAGTAATGTACAACTTATCATTAAATGAAAAACATTAAATCACCAATCTTAATCAAATTAATATAATAGTTAATATTATCTATATGTTACTTATGATATTCTCTAATCTTCATATTTGCTAATACTAAGTACATGCTAATGAAATATATAAATCACCTAGGGACTCTTAAACATGTCATGCTCTATGCTATATCATGAGTTCAAGATTTACTTTTTATCTAAATCAGTACTGTCCAGATTATTTGTACAAATAACAGATCCACTCAACCATTAACTTAATTGAACATTTAATATTAAACGATTTAACAACTAATACACAGATCTGTCTATCCAATTACATGTATACAAATTATTTTTTGTTCACCTAAAATTCAATATTTACATCCAATTATGATTCCCTATATTTCTTACGGGAATTGATTGTAATAGATAAAATCTAGTACACAATCCAGTTCTTATCAGTTTATCGATCGCTCTAAAGCTTCAGCAACCAAAGAAAAAGATTACAGTCATTTCATGCATATCTTTTCAATCTTCTGCTATGGTATGCGATTTTAGTGATATACTATGAGATTGCAATGCAATGCTATGAGATTTGTATGCTATGCTGAGAAATTGATATAAAGGGCTTATTGATGTTGTATGCTTGCTATGCCATGGTATGCTATGAGATTAGATCAAAAACGCCTCCATACACAAATGAGTTACACACATTTGGAAGTAACATGATAAAAAGCCAAAGTTTACCACTAATCTTCAATGTGAACATTGGCTGCGCTCCATTGACTGTTCGGAACAACCCGCACATGTGCAAAGTCAAAGGAGTGCAAAAATACACTGTTCACGAACTGTTCTCTCTGTCCACGTGCGAGAGGTAGTGCAGTCAGAATTCAACATGGCGACAAATGTGCAAAACAGAGCCACGCTCTGTAAATGTGATACATGTCCCCGCCTTTTTCGAGACATGGAGGAATTTGCAAACCACGCATGTGATGATCCTAGTAAATATAATCAAAATACATTGATTTTAAGTTCTTTTAACAATCTAAACATCATTATCTCTAATAAGTGCCTTGTTTATACGACAACTCGCAGCATTTATAGGGGGCCTGGACCGCATGTTCTGGGCAGAATTTTTTTTTGTATTCTTTTAGTGAGCGATTATTGTGTATAATATACAGATATTTACAAAAACAGTCATTTGAATTTAGTACTAGTAGCTACAACACTGTAGATCCACGGGAAAGCGGGTATAGCTTTAAATTCAGCCTAAAAAATGCAGTATGTTTATTTTGCCACAAAAGCCCTCTTAAGGTACTTCACTTCACCGATATTTGTTAAAACACTACGTCACAAGATGGTAATTTAAATGTTTTGCTAAAATGTATCAATTGACTCAGATGAATAGCGAATGTCATATCATATAAAACTAATATTTAAGATGCAATATTTGATTTTAACACAAATGAACTTTGCAACTTCTTTATATAAGTTCACTATTTATTACTATACGTGTAACGTTTGGTAGAAGAACAAAATGAAAACATACAACTATTAGTTTATTTCATATTCCAAGTGTGATATTTTATTCAATGAGTGCAGATATATGCTTCTATTTATATAATAGTGTTGTGTTGTGCATGTACTATGCCTAAATAGTAGTCAGGGTTTGATACATGGTGCACGAGCCGGAGGCGAGTGCACTATGTATCAAACCCTGACTACTATTTAGGCATAGTACATGCACAACACAACACTATTGTTATTATTATGCCGACTGTTAAATATACTGACGTGCTTTGCTATAAGTAGCTCTGACGTTCGAGTGTTGACAAGTCCCTTAAAATAATCACCGGAAAAGCAAGCGTTTGTTGTTGTTTTCAAATTACGTGTACGGTAATCAATTGATTTGATTGTTTATTTAATCAACAAGTTGTTGTACAATAAAAAGTCAACAAAGGTTTATGTTCTTTTTAAGAAATAGAGAGACGTTTTGCCTTACCGAGAAAACTCGAAATGTTTAGCAGACGAAATCTCAGTGAATTTTTTTCTTGAACATTCTTTATCAAGCGTCATTTAAAAAAGCGTTTTTGTGATTCTCATGTAGAATTTCTTTGAAATATGTTCAATCAATTTGTTCAAAAGTTTATAGGAAACTTTAACTTTAAAATTACCGTCAATAATGAAGTTTTTTTTGGAAAAATGAATAATTTTAATTGCTTGATGTCAGTCGTATATATGTAGTTTTTATATACCTAAATACCGGTACTCATAATAACGGCTAGTTTAGCGTAGCGGTAACGCGTTGGGCTTCATGCTAGAATCAATGATTTCAGCGTCGTGAGTTCGAATCCCGCTGTCGGCGCTTGTAAGATTTTCGTGGAAAATATTCGCCGTGCTCTATTTCGGCGTAGTATGCTTACGCTATATAAATCCTTTGATACTATGCGAAAATAGATGAGTATTGAATATATAGTGACAAACTGACAGAAGGCATAATAATAGTATATAAAGTACATTACATAATTTGATATCCATTTCTCGGATTCTTCGTTTTAATCCTAAATATGTTTAACGGTAAATGGTGAAGCAATAATCAGAAAAGTGAATCAAAATGAATTAGTTAATTTCTCCTTTAGTTAAGTATAGATGACTGCCAGAAAAACACAATATATATTGCTTTTATCTGATTTAAGGGACACGTTCACGTTAAAAGTTTTCTCTTTTTTATTTTATCAAACCACTTCTAATTTAATCTTGAAAAAAAAAATCGAAAAAATACATTTTCTTTCTAGCATGCGTATTTTTAAAAATATTGAATAATTGTGTATTTTAGATCCGCAATGTGTGTTTGTTAGAAAAATATGTTTATTTTTGCTAAACCATTTTGTAACAGGTAAATCGGTTTTCATTCGTTGACGTTTTGAACTAGTAATTTAACTCTTAAATGGTAAGTTGTGTGCATATAGATGCTAGAAACAAAGAGGACAATTGTACGAAAGCCGAGAAGGATCATTCGAGATTCGAGATTCGAAATACGAGATTCGAAATACGAGATTCGAGATTCGAAATTCGAGATTCAATATCTAAATTAACCAATCAAATCATGGATCTGAAACATGTATCCTAGCAACATCAAACTGTTCTAAATAAAGATCATTCGTTCATGCTCTTTCCTACAAATAAATGTCTTAATAGCTCTTATATAGTGGTTATAAAATGGTTAAATTAACATTGATGAATTAACCCCACACAGTATAAACAATTAAATTAGAAAAAACACTGTTGGCTTTGCGAATCTAAGTGGTTTTGTTTGTCCTGTATGTATTTCCCCCCGAACAATTTTAACCCGAAGTGTATTCGCCCCAACTGTGTAAAAATCGGCTCGCGAAGAAAGGTCTGTTTAATCTAAATGTTTAAGCTATGAAACGAAACTCAATGAAATAATCGACATGTCAAAATATAGGTTATGATAAAGTTTTAAACCATAGAAGATATAATGATTTACAACCTCAAAGACAAAAATCCAGATACGAATAGTGTATTGTAGGGTATGACAATGCCATTGTCGATTAAGAGAGAGAGAGAGAGAGAGAGAGAGAGAGAGAGAGAGAGAGAGAGAGAGATTCTCTTTTGAGAAGTGGACAGGCATAGCCTACATCCATGTAGGCTATGCCTGTCCACTTCTCAAGAGAGAGAGAGAGAGAGAGAGAAAGAGAGAGAGAGAGACAGACAGACAGACATACAGACAGACACAGAGAGAGTTTTGTAGTGTCAAATTCAGTTTGATTTTGAATTTGAAATTGATTTCATTTGTTACAAGCATATATAGACAATAATTAAGCCTCTAAAACGAGAAAAGAGAGGAGGTAGCTAGGGTAGGGCAGACCAACTAGCAAGCTTTACTTTTAACGGTGTTAGCGCACCTGTGATTTACATCGACTCTCTCTCTCTCTCTCTCTCTCTCTCTCTCTCTCTCTCTCATCACCTAGCATTTCCTTTTCCGTGAGGGGGTTTGGGGTATTTTTGATGTCTTACATTAGCTAGCGAAAATGATAAAAAAACATGAACTGTTCTTTAAATTGTGTGCGGATGTTGTACGCCAATAATCTGTTTTCAGTATATACATTTCAAGAAGGGGGGGGGGGGTGGGGGGCTATATAGTCCTAATTAATTTGTCAGTTATTCTGTCCCCTCTTTGTTTTCTCTTCGTTTTCCAGGTTTTTTTTATTTGGCTCGGCAAATTAATATAAAACTTTCTGTGTAGCTCCATAACGATGCACTGTAGATAAATTATGAGTAGTTTTACTTTTGATAAACAGGTACATATCCGTACTTGTTTTTTAATTTGACTCTTATAATCTGATTTAATATTCCAATAATTATAGTGTAGGAAAGAGTAGACGGGACTTTTTTGCGCATATCCTACTGTACCATTCATTCAACACAGGTATTAGCACTCATCGAGTTCGACTTGCTTTCCTTTTCTTTCATCCACTGGATTTAAAGCTATTAATTTTTGAAAATATTTTGAATTTATGGCCTGATTATATATAAATTAGAGCTGCGCTGGTGCATATATTTACCAAAATGGACCAAAATATAACCAAATGAATCTAAAAATTTTGACAAAATTAGTTTTAAACGTACGACTCTTTTTCAATTCTAATCGGGTATGTCCTTTAGAAAAATCTTGAACCACACACATTTTAGCATATAAAACGACAGTTGTTTCATTTTTTATGGGGAGGGAGGTGGTGCCGGTAAAGGACATGTATTGCTTGTGGCAGTTGTGCTATACTCTCATTTGTTATAATAGGTAATACTACATATTGGTATAAAATGAAAGTTTCAAATTACACTGTACATAGCTTCTATCACGCATTTTGACCCGTGCGATAGTTTAAAACAATTTTCAAAGCATTAAATGTAATTCAACCGATCATTTTTGAAATTTAATTTTCTGGATCCTCGCCTGATACGTCCGCCTTCTTGTATATTAGAAATACATGTACGTTGACCATATGTACACATTAACTTAATCGGCTGTTATGGAACGATAACATTTTTTATCAATGTTTTTGCAGGATATGTAACAAATAACAGCCTATTTGTGGGTTTTTGCACTGATTGTTTGAGATAATTTGCCGCCATCTTTTATGCATTCCACACACCACTCACAGTTTCTTTATTTGGTGTTCTGTGTGTATGGCGACAAATTGGTAAATTTGCACCACTCACCCCTTGTAGCTTCATCCTGATTACATTTTATCTGGCTAAGTGTAATGTAGTAGTATATTAAATACACACATCTTTGTTTGCAGTGCTTATTTACATCATTAGAGATTAACTTACAAAAAAAAGTAAACATTTGTGTGACTTATATGTAATTATTGTCAATTTTGGTGCGGTGGGAGGTAGAGGGGTAGAAAACTACAGAGAAAATTAACTTGGCTGTGAAACATATGCTTTTATTCTTTCTTGTTGATATATCAATGAATGAATTTTAACAAAATATATGTACAACAATTAATTTTGAAATATTCATGCACAATCAAATAAAAGGTTTTACTGTTCTCTGCACAAGAAATCGGCAATGTGAACCAATTGGCACCCTATCATCCCTACCTTTAATTGTAGAGAGTAGGTATCCTTCTATATTGAAAACAATTCCAAAAGTAAGACAGTTGTTTACTGAGGAAAAGGAAAAAAAATTGTATTTATTAATAATTCCGTATGATGTGATAATATCTCAATGATTTGTTTATAATCATAGTACTAGTGTATCACTGTATGCATACATAAAAACGATAAGTAATGCTTATATTTATTAGTGAAACAGGACAGATTATTTATATTTAGATTATTTAGATACATGTACTAATCTTCATGCGGGGATCTAGAAAGGAGGGGATCAGGGGATCTGGACCCCCTCCTCGGGAAAATTGGAGCTTATTAAATTTACATAGTAAATTTTTTAAAAATTGGCCTAGGACCCCCTACAGAAAACATTAGCTACGCTTATGAAGTTCTCTACCATAACCGCATTTTTACACAAAAGGGGTGAATAAACCCGGGTTTTAAACTATTACTGGTGGTGAAATACCTTAGGGTTCAAACGCATCGGGTGGAAATGCACCAGGGCAAACAAAATCACTTAGATCCGCGAAGCACACTGCATTATTACTAGTCTACTTAGATATTCTGTGTAAAAGTAAATACAAATAATTATTTAGTTAGGTAGGGAGAAGTGAACATGGCATTTATTTGTATATAAGAGCATGATTTTTTTTTTAGAACAGTTTGATGTCGCTAGGATACATATTTTCAGATCCTTGATATGATTGGTTAATTTAGATATTGAATCTCGAATTTCGAATCTCGAATCTCGTATTTCGAATCTCGTATTTCGAATCTCGAATCTCGAATGATCCTTCTCGGCTTTCGTACAATTGTAATTAAAGCCTTTCAAATCAAAACATTGATTTGCTACGAAGGTCAATCAAAAGTACAGAGCTAGCTACATCTTTTTAACTTAACGTCATATTATTTTAAAATTTAGTAAAATAAAAATTAACAATCGTTTGAAATAATTTGAATTCAATAAGTCCGAAATATTTCTTTTTTTCTAGAAATAATTATCTAAAAATGTTTCCTTCAAGGAAGAGGTCATGGTGCACGGTCAAAATTTGTGTTAGGTCAACAATATATCATCTAATGTACAAAGTGATATTTTAATGAATTGGCCTTAAAACCAAATATGACTAAAATCTCAAATTAAGTACTGTCATATCAAATATACCAAATAATATAGAACTATTGAAATTGATTACAAAAGACAGATATCCCTTTTAAAATTGACTAAATCGTTGAGGTCGCTGGACTTCACGGCGCAACGACACGTACAAGCAATATGCATTTATTTCGGGGGAAAGCCGATACAAACTGTGGGAATGCTCAATGATGCAAATAATATGTCAATAAGTTATTGCTCATTTGTGAGAACTCCAATACATTTTGTTGTGGTGGTCTTAACTGTTTTTGGACATCAGACAGCCCAGAAACGAAAACAAAATCTGTTAATATTTTTTCAACAAAATAAGTAAAGTCAACTGACGGTCAGGGATTACCTTACCGTAATATAAGGAACAAACGTCAAAATATGGAAAACTTCGAAGAACTCACTTCTGATTTTAGAACAGATGTGAGCAAATAAGACGTTAAGTGGGATAGTGCAGTATTGAATTGAAAGATTAATGTTACAAGAGACTAGGCATGATAACAAGACTGTTTAGTTTATTTCTATAAACTTTGCGTGCGTTTAATGTCATGTTTGAACTTAGCACAGCAAAAATTACTCGTTAAACTATTGGTCTGCTTTTCAAGGACAAGCGTAACAATCTTCAATTAGAACAATATCATTTTGGACAAAAAACCGGTGATTATCTACACTTTTAGGGAGGTCCACCAAAACAAACCCCGGGAGTGACACTCATAAAGACATACGTGAAATTTTAAACCATTAACTAGTTGACTATGATTAATAATCCAAATAGTGTTTACAACGTGTTACAATCATGCTCCAGGTGTATTCTTCCATTTAATGCATTTGGTAGAAATTTTTTTTAAGTATTTAAAAGACATAATGAACGAGGTAGGGTTTAATAGAAACTTACTGGGAGGGTGACCACCGCGACACCACTTTACCATCTTTACCAACTTGGAAGGGAGGGGTGTCGACGAACAGCAGAGAGAAGAAAGGGCTGGACAAAAATTACACTCAATTGAGCATAAAGACATTCGTACATTGCATGCTTAGAAATTCTTGAACCCCCCCCCCCCCCAATTATGTCAGGAAGATTTTGATGCCATATTTCAGAGATAGTATTGATGCCATCTGCATGTAGTGCAGGCAGCAGTGAAATATCACGGTCAATTAAGTGCGGTGGGAATATGTGGTTTATAGAATGGAACCGTGTGACAAGCTCTAATGCATAGCTTAAATTTGGACATTTGATTAAAGAACTGAAAATGTAAATTCTTATTTTGAATGAAATTGCGTTTGTTAGAATGAAACTGCATTGTTTGTTTAATGCTTAGATTTGCTTTGAAATAGAAATATTTCAGCTATACACACAGAGTTGTTTAATAATGTCCTTTTTCTTGAATTTAGAAGTATATATTTAACCCATAAACCTCCCAACATCGCAACAACAACCTTAATTCGTCACAGAAACTATTGGAAACAAACAATCAAAGGACAACCTTACTGAATACGGAACTTGTTTTGTCATCACTAGAGCACAACAAAGGATATTTCTAATAGTATCTCTTATAATCTGCCTGTGGTGTTTCCGCAATAAAATCAAGCGTTGCATTCGTAAATGTATACATGAGACAGAGCGTAAGTGTATAAGTCTTATTTGGTCTTGTTTCTTTATAAAGAACACGTAATTGTCTAAAACTGAGTCAGTTTTTTAGCGATAAGGATTATTCTTTGGCTTTTGACATCAATTAACTGTTAAAAAACCAAAATATTACAGTGGAGTTAATGCACCTCGGATTTTTAGGAAATTTTCTCAAGTGACAGATAATTAAGTTTGTCAATACTAATAATCAAATTTACTTTCACTACCTTGGTTTCCATTGAAAGAGACGCATTTAAAGTAAGACAATATTGTAAATGTGATGTCATATGAAATGTTTTTTATCAGTACCTTTAATATCATTTACCTATACTATTTACATGGCATTTATAGCTGTACATGATACAAGAGAAAAGCCATTTTCATGCTTATTTTGAAGCTGGTGACTCAAATTTGGCGTACATTTCAAATTTTTGATGTGGCTATTTTATCTTATTTTCTCAAGATCTGTAGGTGAAAAATAGTTAAGAAAATACAATCTTTAAAAAAATTTGCTAACATGCTTTTTAAAATGGAAAAAACAGTAAGTATTTTTTTTTCTTATTATGTTATACTTCAAAATTTGATACTTTGTTCCTTCTAAGGATTTTTTAAATATATTTGAACAATTAATAAGTCGATGATGAAACAGTTTTTTAAAACTGTTATTATTTATTAAGAATAAAAAACTAATTATATTTGTAAAATCTATAATTCAACATTTTTATTGCATTTCAATCTAACTTAGACATGTTAATGATAATTTGGTTATTTTCTTAAAGGACAGAACCCTTCGAGCATGGTAAACCTTTTACACGAGCTTAACGAGCCTATTCAAGCAAAAAGTATGTAGACCATATAATTCCAATCGCAAACATGTCTATGTAATAAATTAATCAAACTACTTTTCTAGAGATGAAATTTTTTTTTCGGTTTAGGTTAAAAACAAAGGAATAATAACTCAAAATATTTCTTTACATGTTTGAATGTTCATTTTGTTTACAATTTGTTCATCTAGCTCTGAATATCCGATTTTAATCCTGATTTTGTATATGTCAGACTCTTCTTAAACATCACTGTTCTCAACAACCCCAATCTGTAAATAGAGTACATTATTACTTTATACCATTTTATAAAACCAACCATAGTAAAGCTCAACGACTTGTTGACATGTTGCTTTAATTTGAATAACTACCTAACCTGTCCATCTATTCTTTAAAACAGCCTCTGGAGTGGGAATACGTTTTTGTTGCATTGCATTTCTACGTTCATAGTATGTGGGTATTATAGAATGATATCAGTTTAATACAAGTGCATGTATCGTTATGCGTAGAAACAAATCTATTTACGTCTGCTAGTTACAGCTGTTATGGTAAGTCGTCTGTTTGCATGCAGTTTGGTTTGACATGCCATAAGATTACAGCTCTTCCCAGACCAAGCAAATCACTGGCAAATAATGGCGAACACAACTATTCATCGATTATACTATGATCAATACAAAGAGAATTCTAGAACCCGACGGGTAAAATACATGGCCACAAATCGGAAAACATGATGGTGTTTGTTATTGAATACAACCCAATTTAGTCAATGGCAGAGGAACAAAATTAAAAAAACAAATGTGTGTAAAAGCTGTAGAGATACATGTACCAACCGGACAGTTTGGATTAATCATATGACTTCACCAAAATGAATATCAACTCATAACATCTTTGTTAATTTTTTAAAGTGATTTTTTTTCATCTTCTTTATTTGTCAAGTGTACAAACCACCATATTTTTTAAATACTAGTTCAATTTTAACTCGAACTCACTCGTAAAGCTGTTCTTAACGTGTGTCATTCATCATTAGGTTATGAAAGGTTAACTACTAAAGAAGAAAAATACAAAAAGAACCCACCACTTCCTAACACTATCAAGAACTAGTCATTACTTAAACTTTCCCATAGCTTGAACAGGTGAGTAAATGGTGAGTAAACACAATTTGAAGAACGGTTTGCTAATAATGAGTGGATTTATTTGTGTAATACATCATTGCAACAATATCAAATCATACATGTATATTTATTATATGATATAATCATGTCGTTGTAAAAACTGTAATTTGTTTTCAAATCCTTTTCTTTTTGGTTTGTTTATTCATATAAAAAACAAGTGTCGACTATGGTTCTGGGGAACATTTATTATATAAACCCCCCTTCGGACGAATTTATTGCCTTCTGTTTTGCGTCGGACAACATGTTGTCCCTTGGGGGCTAATATGATCCATGTTGCACTCAACTCTGTCAATATTTGTATATTATTGTATCATATGATATAAATCATTATAATTTTGAATTATTATTACATATTATTGTCGGGAATTGTCATTTCTCTGTCAAACTACTTCAATTTAACACAAATATTGGTACATGTACATAGGGAAGCTCATTTAGGCAGAGGCTTTGTTTGAAAATTGCTGATAAACGGGTATTCAAATATCAACCTGAATTCAAAAAAACATAATTAATTGTCTTTTTCAGCATTGCACAGCACTGAAAAAATCAACCATCAAATAACGTCATTAGATGTACCCTGTCATTGAGTTGAAGAAGAATCGCAGCTGGATCAGACTATGCTCTACAAAATTGCAAGCATTCATCCTGTGTTAATTTACTACAAAAGTTTGTCCTTTTAATTGTGTATACATGAATTGCAAACACTCAAATCTGTCCAAGTATATCAGTCACACTTTGCTAAATCTCTCGATATTTGTGATTACCTCAGAATTCGAGCGATGTTCAATTAAGAGTATGAAAAATACCCAATATTTCTCTTTTAAAACACTCATTGTAGCTGTTCGGGTTTCAGTACACTGATAAAAAATGTGATGTCTACGGGGATTTGTATTGCAAAATACTCCTAAATAACGTTGAAAATTTGTGCGAGGTATTCCAAATGATTTCCAAATGGAGAAAAAGATGTCAATATTCCCATTTATCGATCTTCGTAAGAAATCAATTTTCGTTCTTGTGGGTTTTTTAGTGAAGAGGATAATGTGTGAATGAAATTATCTTTCAGTTGACATTTTTTAGGAATGCATATTATTTATTCAAAGTCGTCCACATGTGCTGCATAAATAACTTTGGACAAAGAATAGCTTGAAAATGAACAATTTCTCCACATTATTGTGGAATCGTAAAACTTTGCGGGGTCCAATTTTTTTTATTTTGTTGATTCACTTTTATGTATATATACATGTAACAATCATTAGTCAATTTCATAAATCAAATATAGTAATGATTTCACGGTTTGTGTAATTATATGCACATGAAAGAGATAACACTTTGTACATAAATGACAAAAAAACCATTACATTTGATATATCACTACGTTTGGTGATCATCTGTCTTCACTAAGTCATCATTGAGCTTTGAATATCAATGTAAATAATTGTTTCATTCTTATTTACCTAATTAAATCAAGATGGTATATATATTTATATTGTTTCTTTTGTTTTGTCTGAGTGAACATATTCCTGTACAAGTGTTGTAATAAATATGATATGAAGTTTGTGTTTTGTTTGTATTTAGTACTGTTTTGTCGAAATCAGCTCTAGTTTCAGACCAAAAGCTTTCCATAAAAAGGTCAAGCTTAAATAATATTAATGTTGAAAGGCAATTTTATAGTTTATAATCTAATCCCGGCAATGTTTTAGCATGTTAAGCATTGAATCCCTTCTGAGTTCCCAGTGTTCGTCCTTGGGTTAAGCTTTTATAATTTAGAATCTTCACTAAGGATCCTTGCATAAGAATCTCACAAACTGTAACATTGTACTTCTCGAAGATTTTAATCATGTTTTCTACGGATATCTATGTTAAACTTTGAACCCCCTCTGGGGCCCCAAAGACTATGGAACTCTACATTCATGATAAACAAACAATTGATTAATGTACCGAAGACAATCACAAGAATAGACACAGGCTATAAGTATTTGCACAGTGTGACCTGCGTCAATGACGTGGAAATATGGACCAGTGGTGAAGAGAGAAACTGAAGGCTGTACAACATCCAGGATGATCTTGTGAGGTCGATCGAAACAAAGAAAGGGAATATACCAGGAGATATAGCTGTGGAAAATAGTGCGAATATAGTTTATACCCTTGGCGAAAATCAATCTGTATACAGAAAAAGAAATATTAGTACGCAGATTAAAAAGCAATCCAGTTGGATACCGCTTAACATATGTTGTACTTCTTCTGGTGGCCTGTGTGTTATTATGCTCACTGATGCATGACGATGAAGAAGAAACGAGAGTTGTGCGTTACTTTGGTTCAATAGAAGTACAGATTATTCAGTTCAATAAGATAGGTATTCCTTTTTATTCATCTGGTTATGACACTAGGTACATCGGTAAAAACAGAAATCTAGACATGTGCGTTGCTGACAATGGAGGCCGAGCAGTAGTCGTGGTCAACTAGGCCGGAAATCTCCGGTTTATCTACACCGGCTACCTTAGCAAAGGGACATTTTATCCAGTCGGGATAGCTACAGATAGCCAATGTCAATTCATGGCAGCAGACTTTGACAACAGTTGTATCTATATCCTAGATAAGGACAGACATTTTCTCCGCTACATTTGCAACTGCCCTTGGGGTATATATGTAAGAACAAAAGATCAACTTGTTGTGGCTGAGTATATGTGAAACAAAATCCAGTATAACATGGAAACATACAAACTGTGTGCCACCAAACTGAAAATTTGTTTACTACATACACAGGATTATGCTTCTATGGACGCATTTGATTTTTTGGGGGGGAGGGGGGGGGCATTTAAAATGGCTATAGATAATGAAACTATTTTTTTTTAATGGTGAATTATGACCAGGAATGAATTGCATTGTTTGTTGGCACTTATACCCATAGGTAAGTGATATCTATGAAATCCAAACCAAAAATTAACAATAATTACCACAAAAAAACCAAAAACAAACAACATAATAAAATAGATGAACAATGAAGATTCTACAATACCATTTTTGGGAGTTGATTTTAATCAACACTCCTATGCAGTTATTCTATCAAACCGAAATTGAAACAGTGTTTGGGCCTCAGCACAAATCATCACCGCTGACAAGACATAGTTCTTGAAAATAATAAAAACTAGACTCTTGTTGCTATAGCAACAAAAAGGTCTTCCGTTCCTCATGTATTAATCTGCACAAAAAATCCAGTTATCTTGAAAACAGAAAATGGATACATGTACATTTTGTCTTTCCTCAAAGTTTGGATGTTCAAGTTATCGTTAGTTATAATATCTCGTTGAAAAAGGGTTTTTATCTAGGGACCGGAAACGAACAAACGGAAGTGATTTAAAAAACGGAAAGTATATATGTTAGTTCATTTACCTACGTACGTTACTGTTCATCACATTGAGTAAAATGTTTCTAAAAAAGTTAAAAGTTTTAAAAAAAGTTCTATTGCTTTTGAACATTTCAAGTATTAACCGGAAGTGACGTAGGACCCAATGAAACCCGTTAAACACATGTTCAATCAATGTCCATTATCTATAAAAGTCTTGATCTATCACAATTTCTTGTGGGTACTTTGTTTTTAATAAAGAAGGTTACCTGAGATATTTGAGATGTCTCACCGGAAGTAGATCTTTTTTTTTTTACCATGTGTAGATGACTTTTTGTATTTCTATAGCTAAAATGTTACTTCAATGCTAAATAACCAAAATATTTTTAAAAATTTCAAAATTTGGTGTACTTCCTGTGACGACCGGAAGTTACGCCGGATAAAACAAAATAGTGTTAACACATGTACATACATAGGTCTATCATCCCACAAAGTTTGGTTGTTCAAGTCGTTACTGTTTTTGAGATCTCGTCGAAATCAGGTTTTTGGTCTCTGGACAGGAAACGGGCAAACGGAAGTGTTCAATGTAAATTGTATGAAATATTTCTTGTATACTTGCCTTTTGTACATTATTTTTCATTTATCTAACTAAAATATTCTAAGGAAAACAGATAAACTGATAAACAGCTCGATTTTTTTTAACTCTTCCGGTATGGACCGGAAGTGACGGAAGACAAAATGAAACCGGTTAAACACATCTTCAATCAAATGTCTATCATCCATGAAAGTTTCGTGTCTCGATCGCTTATAGTTTCTGAGATCTCGCGGGTACAAAATGTGTTTTAAAAATCTACCTGAGATAATTGAGATATCTCACCGAAAGTAGAAATTTTTTGTTGATATTACATCGCACAGACTTCCTATGTATAGATTTATTCTTATATATTTATTCTATCGACAAAAAATTTGATGCGTAAAAAAATTTATTTTTTAAGTGCTTCCGGAGAACACCGGAAGTTATGACAAACAAAACAAAAGTGTTTAAACACTTCTACAGCTATAGGTCTATCATCCCACAAAGTTTGAATGTTTAAGTCTTTACCGTTTTTTAGATCTCGAGGTGACAAGCTTTTTGTCGCGGGACAGGAAACGGACGACCGGAACTGAATTTAGAACATTTTTAATTCAAATCCTCTAGATTTTTTCATTTTCTGTCATTCCTAAAAATTTTATAAAAATCCATCAAGACATCTCTGAGAAATTCACGAGAGAAAAAGGGGAAAAAAATGATAATAAGAAAGAAAGAAAAAAAAAACCTAACACTCACTATAAGGTCTTCCGTTGGAAACGGAAGACCTTAAAAATTCGATGTAATGTATGCTGAAGCATTGTTTTTCAAGAAACCTTATCTATAAACACTTTGAAAATAGTCAGATTTTATATAATACGAACAATTTAGATATTTTTGTAGTCTCATGTGTTCCAACGCCAGAGTTTAATAAAGTCTCGTTCATCCAGACGCTCGGCTGTCTCCGTAAATCTCCGACAAGCAGAGAGGCTCTCTTGCTTGTCGGATAATAACGGAGACAGCCGAGCGTCTGGTTGAACGAGACTAGAATTCGATATCAATAGTGCTTGGATCTATACGATTTTTAGAATTGTTTCGATTACGGATACATAGTTTGAAATCTATCTTTAAATATTACACAACTTGATTCATATGGGGTTTCTCGAAATTCTTGTCGGAAAAGTTTAAAAATTCATAGAATAAAAAAGCGCGTAATTCAAATACAGACTAGAAACTAATTGCCATGCAAGATAAGTTGAGTTTAAAATCAATGATAATCGATAAAATCAACTCCCGTCAGTACTTCAGTACTTTGATTAGTGCAATGGCAACGTCCCATTTAAAAAAAAATATATTGCTAGAATTTATTTACTAAATACTGTAGTTGTAACAATGATGATATTTTGATTTTTTTATAGCAGGTGTTTCTAACGTGTGTTTTGGTTATATTTGATTATGAATGTATGTCTGACGTGTTAAAGTTTTGTTAAGTGTGTTTTTGTTCATTTTGATCTTTTTTTGTTGATAATGATACAATTGTCATGTTTTGTTTTACCAATTCACTAAATACATTTATAAATTGATCAAAACTCAAGCAATATTACCAAATATAATTTTACTGCATTGGGTACTGTTTTTAACCTATTTTTTTACCTTCTGTAATAAAAACTGGTTTGAAATGCTATTGATGATGTCATGAATTAAACTATACATGAGGATGCAAAAAAATATTTCAAGTGTGAAAACTTTATAGCAGTTTGTTGCTGTGGAATTTGCAAATACCGATCTTGAATTTTATGTGGAGCATGCGGTTTATACACATTTAAACACACAACAAACATAGTTCAATTATTCATTGTCAATGCACAGTAATAAAATTATTCATTGTCAATGCACAGTAATAAAAAGATGACAATTTTTCATTTAGAATAAAGGCGCATACCTTGGTTTTTGTTTTTAGGTAGGCGTTCAAACTTTGTAAAGATTAGGATAAAAGCAATCAAACAAAGTATTGCAGTAATGAAAGCCGGGCTCTTTTGGCGGGTCTTTAATTATGCATATTGTGTAGTGAAGACTGAACATCTCTCTCTCTCTCTCTCTCTCTCTCTCTCTCTCTCTCTCTCTCTCTCTCTCTCTCTCTCTCTCAAAATTTTGCAGCAAGCGTTATATATTCAATCCTCATTTCTTCAATGCGCGGCAAAGTAGTTCATGGAAATTCATGCACATTGTATGTGTCCAAAATGCATAGTCTTGTTTTCAAAACACGTTACTAATAGGAAAACTAAAAAAGACAATTCTCTCGAAATTGAAAAAAAAAAGAAACAAAATGCCAACACTTTTGACAAAACGTGGCTCTTTGTGTAACTATTTGGTATAGCGGTAGCTTTTACTTTGACGATATTTGGTTTTTTGTTTACTTTTGAAGTTCTGCTATTTATAGTACAGTACCCGCAACGTTATTTTTTACAATCCTATCCTATCGTATCGTGTATCAATCCTATCATATCGTGCGTGTATACTGTTCTATCGTGCGTTAATTCTATCCTATCGTGCGTGTATACTGTTCTATCGTGCGTTAATGCTATCCTATCGTGCGTTAATCCTATCAGGTTTATCGTTTAATTTCAACAATTCTTCCGTTTATCCTATCGTGTTAATCGTTTCGTGCCTTTTCATAAGCAAGTAAATTTATTACTAAGTTGCAACTCGTTCGGTGCGCCGTATACGAATATTTATATAACAAGAATTGTAGAATCCTATCCAACATTCCGTCAGGATAATAATTTTTTAAATTTTTTAGATCAAAATTAACCAATATTATATGTAAATCATATCTGTTAACATTGAAAATGAAAAACGAAGTTCTTAGGAACAAGGTAACATATTTACCTGTATATCGAATATATTTAATCGTACGCAGAGTGTATCCCTGCGTAAACATTAACTTGTATGCAATATAATTTTGTTGCATCATATTTTACAGAAACAAAACTATTGATGATATAATTTATATTTAATTAAAACCTGAGTTGTATTTTGAACCCGTTATTTTCCGTGTAATAATTGATTTCAGGCTGAATTGTTCTCGGCAATCAGCTAGGGTGTGTGGTAATGAAAACAATGTTAACAAATCGTACGCAGAATGTGTCTCTGCGTAAATATTTATTTAACTTGTCTGTAATAATTCGTTTTTAATGCATCATTTTCTTATACAGAGAGAAATGTACTTATGATAGATTTTATATTTACTCGATATATATAGAGTTGGATTTATATTTTATTAAACCCGCTATTTTCCGAGTGATTTAATCTCGGGCTGAAATATTCGCGGTGATTGGCTAGGGTGTTCGGTAATGAAAACAATTTTAACAATACAGAAAATTTATTGATCATTAAACCTCATAATTTTAGTTGAAAAAAAATTAACTGGTCATTTTTATACATTCTATAAATGATGCAGCAATGATTAACAACTCGGCAATTGTTACTGAAAAGAAATTCCACGTTAATCTTTATTTGTACGTGTTCTCTCTCAAATTCTGCCATTATCAGTTTGTTCGTAAATATCGTTTAAAGCGATCATACGTTTATCATGAACATCGTTTATCCTTTCCTATCGTGTATCAATCCTATCACATCGTGCGTGTATACTGTTCTATCGTGCGTTAATCCTATCCTTTCGTGCGTGTATACTTGCTCTATCGTGCGTTAATGCTATCCTATCGTGCGTGAATCCTATCCTATCGTTTATCTTGTAAAAAATAACGTTGCGGGTACTGTAACATTGGCGATTTGCCTGCCTATAGCCAGAACTCTGCTTTCAGCTGAGCCCGGCTTAAATCACCTTACTTCTCTATATACACCAAACATACCTCACCATGCGGGCTGCATACTCTGATGTAAACGGGGTGTATACTTACTTTTGAAGCAGCGAAAAGGAGGTCGATCGACATTTTTGTCCATTTTTTTTTATTTTGGGACTTGTTCTGGTTTTCTAAAAAACCGCAACGCAATTTCGAAGATAAGATCTATTCGGGCATAAAGCAGTTATAACAATGGAGATTTTACTGTTAAAAATTATTTTTATATTCGACTTTACCTTTAAATTCAACATTTGTTTTATCATATTTTTTAAAATTCAATATTGATTAATCGATTTGCTGTAATAAACAACTGCACTTTATGGAATCTGAGTTTGCAAAAACAAAAGCCTAGTCCTCATTATATCCGTCTTGTTTGTATATGTATGTTGATTCATATTTACTGTTGCTATCGTTGAGAATCCTCCAATAAAAACGGAATCCTTCATTACTTGGATTTAATTCTCTGTAATTGTATTCTGTTGTTCCTTCTGACGTTTATTTTTAACATTTAACTGACAGCTTTATACATATATACACTCTTCAGTTGATTTCTTGATCAATTAACGATTTTCTTTTTTGTCTTCTTCCTAATTTGAAGTGCACACTAAAACGTAATGTGTATAATGGTCTGAGTATTGTCATCTTCTTTGTGTTTATGGGCAGATCAAACTCGATTTTTTATGTCTGAGGTCCAAAGAACACTCAGAACTAATATACAAGGCTCAGAAAATACACACAACACTGTGTATATATCTTATAACATTGTAATAAACTGAAGTAAATAACCAGGAAATACACCGAAAAAACAAAACGTTTACCCGAGAAGATTACCCGAGAGGTCATTTGTCAGCCTAGAATGATGACCCTTTTGCATGAATAATAAGCCCTATCTGTATTAAAATGAGCCCACTCAAAGTGAAAAAGTGACCGTTGTAGAATATTAAAACCTTTATAATACGTTTACGACTTTCAGTATCATTTCTTGTTATATGTAAAATAGCCTATGCAATATTGTCATTTTATTGTATTAAACAAAAAGTAACTTGACATTATAATTCATATTCAAATGACACTCTTAGGGTATCAATCCTCCACTGAAAGATACCTTTTAATTGTTTGGCTTTCTACCTTTGCAAACAAAATGCTATTTTCCTACGTGAAAAAGTCTAAGGCTAGTATTTCTTTATCGCTTTTGTAATACGATTGAATCCAAAAGAAATTGAAACAAAATGCGTGGAACAAACAGTTCCCTTCTCATTTTATGTTTACAAACTTTCCTGGTTCTGCTGTGATGTTCGTTTTCCATTGCCATTTGATGTTTCTTCTTTGAACAACAAACATGACAGATTTCTTTCTCTGTCATTAATCACAAGTCCACAAACGTGATCCCTTCATAGTGCCCAACTATAATGTTGTCACTGTCTTTTCACATCAGAAAGTATCTGACGGATTTTCACCACCTTGACAGGAAAATTTGGGGTCAATATTTTCTTTAGCCTCAGAGCGCGTGCATTTTTATTAAAGGTGACATCTTTGTCTTTACAACCCCCCCCCCCCCAAAGCTCTTTTCAATATGATTGGGGGATCCATTGGTGTCTTTTTCAACATCAACTTCAAAACGCTTGCTTTTTTTTAGGGTCATGTTATTCTCTCTTTTCAGGGTGCTTTGTTGATTGAATGGAGGATCTAATTCCGGTCAGGTATAATTTAAGTCAACTGCCGTTCATACATTTTTAAGTCCTTCTCAAGAACCTTTTTAACAAGATAAAGGCCAATCCAGTTCTTTGAAAGTTTCCCTCTTTTTTCTGTTGTCTCTGTAATATTGTTTACTAGTACAAAATCTCACATCTTGATATGTTCTTAACTGTCCCCTCCCCTTTGATGTAATTTTGGCGCATTTGTTCTAAAAGGTATTCTGGTAAACTTTCAAAGAGTTCTGTCTAAGCCAAATCAACTGAAAGACGAGCTTGTATTCCTTAAGATAAACTAAACAAATATAGGATCTCTATGGAATTGCGATGGTATATGATTTTTATCCAACAAGTTGTGTTTCCTATCCCCGAGCCTTTGCTTCTTTGAAGCTAATGCGCTAAACCTATGATCATGGATATCATATGACAGCAAAACGTACGCTGCAATCGCATCACTCTTCGTGCCGTAGGAGAAATCATAAACTCAGCGAGATTTGTCGATATTGAAAGTTTTTGACGGACGTCTTTTCCGAATCCCAGACCAGTGCCAAACAAAGTGATTCGGGAAAATTAACAGGCTATATTTGACCTTGACTGGAACTCTTTAATATTAGAGGTTCAAAAATGTGGAAATGAATTGAAAAATAAACAAGTTCATTTTTTGTAGAATTTAAACTTGTTAACGGTGGGAAACTAACATTTTATGTTGATATAGAGTTAAAAGAATGTTACAAGTAAACCGAGGAAAATGGCAGTTTATTTAATTAAGCGTATTCTATCGTAACAACTCGCCGAAGTCGATGTCAAATTTACCCGAACCACTTTGTGTGGCACTGGTCTGAAATACGAGAAAGACGTCCGTCAAAAATGTTCAATCTCGACGAATCTCGCCGAGTTTAAAGGAATAGGTGGAAGTAAAACGCATTCAGGATCAAAAATTGAATATTTATTAATATTTAGAGTATATTGAAAATAACAACACAAAAATACACACATAATGTAAATTATTGCTCTGTCTTAAGCAAGATGATACTGGTACCAAATAGTGATATTGAACACAATACTGAATGATATGACTTTCCTTATTTGTTAAATTATTATCTATCAATTTTTTTTTCCATTTTTGTAAATAAGTTTAAAATCAAAAAGAAGTTTTCATTACATTTATTTTACTTTAAAATACTTTCACTATTTTTTATCAACTTTTTTTTTAAGTTTTGTTCAACTAAGTACAATATATTTCTCTGTGCAAAGTTTCACAGCGTGACACAGATAAAACGTATGTTTGAGGGCTGCTAGTTCATATTTTTATGCCTCCTGTCAATTTGTTTCTATATATTCAATACTCATCTATTTTCGCATGTTTTACAAAGGGTTTACATGGCGTGAGCATACTATGCCGAATATAGCCTGGCAACTAATTTTACCAAAAATCTTACAAGTGTCAACAGCGGTTTCCTAACTCTTGCTATCGTTACACCACCCCCCCCCCCCACCATCAGCCGTTATGTATAAGGTGGTTTTTATATTATAATGTAGATAAATACAATTGTAATTAGGAATTAATATTAATTATCTTTCTAAAATGCCTCATAATTGGCAGGAATTTTTAAATTAAAGTTTCTAATAAACTTTTGAAGAAATTGATTAAACATTTTAATACGCCTGATGAAGAATGTGCACGAAAAAATATGAATGAAGTGTCGTCTGCTAAACAACTTGAGCTCTCTCGGTAACGTCAATCCTGTCTCTCTTTTTGGAAAGAAACTAAACGTCTGTCGAATATCTGGGATTGTACAGCAAATTTGTGATAAAAGATAAATCAAATCAATTGAGCTCTTTGAAAGAGTAAAGTCTTGCTCTGAAATTTTCCGATGTTTATCTTTAGAGGCTAAAAAACATTTAAACGTCAAAGCTACTACATGTACATGTATAAGCAATGCAGTCAATATAATAAAACAACAGTGTTGCGTTTTGCATGCAATATGGCTAAAAAGTAGTCAGGAATGTGCAGTATGTACATTGTATCAAACCCTGACTACTATTTAAGTATAGTACGTGCACAATACAACATGGTATAAACAGGAACACGCTACTGAGATAAGAATAGAACTTTCGTTTTTTGTTCAAAAGTTTGGAAGATATCTATTCGGACTAAGTAAAAAGTATAATATGTTCATGATAAATAACTCAAAAATTCATGATAGGTCTTTATGAAAAAGAAAAGGTCATAAATTTGTCACTTAAATGTAATTCGACATGTTTAACTGTTGATGAATTGTAGAATTGTCCACCCGAGTTACATTTTGTTATATTCAGTAGTATATTCTCACTATATAACTCTATATAGACGAATAGTTAATATTTGTAATATAAGCTCGTCCGGAAAATATTGACCGGCTAGGAATAATACCCAGAGAATATTCCCTCTATTTCAAGTTATCGCTTTTTAATTTTTTATTCGTAAACGGTGACGTAAATAACACTTCGTGATTCCAAAGCAAGGTGACGTCATAATAGGCAATCAGTCAAGGCAAGTAAACAACGGACGCACAATGCAACGGTTTGCTATCATAACGGTTATAAGGATCTGCGAATTACTGTAAAGTAAAACAGGAACAACATCTGTAACCGCTTCGCGTCAGGCAATATTTCGTCCCTCGGGGGTTAATATAATCAATGTTACCCTAAACCCCAGTCAATATTTGTAATATATATATATATATATATATATATATATATATATATATATATATATATATATATATATATATATATATATATATATATATATATATATATATATATATATGTTTTGAAACTTATACAAATTTCTAGCATATATAGTTTGCCTATATTGAAACTTTAAAATGCACTAAAAATCTTCAAATCTTAAAAGAGTTATATTTTATTTCGCTTCTAGTGATGACCAAAAATGACAAAAATAGTGTCAATGAAAAGAGTAAATCTATATATAGGCTCAGAATAAGAAAAAAACCGGTTTTGATCGAATTGGATTGGGTAGGATTTAACTTTTCCGGTAGATTTCAATTTCACACAAATAGAGAAAATCGAGTTGTCCTGGCTTGGACTGAATTTGCAGTTTTAATGTAGTAGCATGAGCTTCCGGTGGGCAGTAGAACGTAACTTGATCACTGTCACGTGATAATACACCCGGATAAAAGCCACAGATGTCGGTGACGCCGTTTTTACTGTACGTAACGTTTACGTTGACAAAAGCAAAACCTGCAAAAGTGAAAGGATAAAGATATGTAATTATCTGTCTATACATATAGATAATTATTGATTAAATCGTACTGTACCAATAAGAATATATGTTTTGAAAAATAATTAAATAAAACTTCTCTCATTCTATTCTGATGAATATCATTTGATATTTATTTTTGCTTATGTGGATAAATCAATTTTCTAATAAAAATTATGATTTTTGAGATTTTTTCGTAACAAAATGAAATTCTGTTCTATGTGGATCCAAATTTAACAATACTTACTAAATATATCACCATTGTAGATTACTATTTTCCAAATCGTTATTGCCCCGGGCAGTGTTACTTCTAGCCATGGATTTGGTTCACTAGCTGAACTGTATACATTACTTCTATTGCAGTCGGGGATCCCATCAAGAACATTGGAAACGATGTTGTTTTTGATCGGCCACCATGTGGTACTTGCTACTGCTGATAAGTTTGCGGACACTGTATATGATAATTAAAGATAGTTATATTTTAAAGATAGCTATGTTCAGGCATAAAATTCCAATAATGTAATTTCTATTTTTATTGGCTAATTTTCAAAATATACGCATGTATACATATTCTTACCGACTTTATACTGACCTTAAATCGATCAACCTGTATGTCTATATGTAATCTTCTACCCCATAATTTATTCGTATACATTATTTAGCTATTGAATTAACTTTCATGATATTTAGTTCAAATATTTTTATTATTGTGTTCCTTTTTCGAAGCAGAGGAGATGGAAGTCTGAGTTGATATTAATTATATTGTCGAATACATCATTTCCAAATCAGGGTATTATTTATACACTCTGAAAATTTGACTTGTTGTTTGCAATGAGATTGTTTCGGGTCTTATACTTACCTCTGCTTCCTCTTGATTCCATGCTATCTTTGCTCTATGAATGAACGCAAATGTTTGATACATATATTCCAACATTACAAACAATGAGAGTCTGAATAATACCGACCTAACCTACTGGATTTATATACTCATGAATTACTTATAACAAAGAACAGCAGTAAAACCAATGTGGCTTTCAAGATAGATGTAAGATTTATTGTTAAAAAATTATATCAAATAAAAGGCATTCTTAAATGAATTAAATAATACTATAATTTTTTTAACAGTTGAATGAAAACTTTAATTTGAAATATAATGAATATAATCTGTCATATATTTTGCATCCATAAATCTTTTCTAATGATTGTTAACTGATTAGATTATGACAAGAAAATGCATGTGTATCTACAGTGCATGACCAATTGTTGTTCGGGCTACGTATAAATGTACCATATCATTACCTCAGTTGTTGTTGATCATTCTTGTTTAATATTTCAAATATTAATGTATACTTTATTGATAATAGTTTCCTTAGAAATCGATTAGCGCCGCTTACCCTATTTTAAAGGATATGTAATATATTATGCAATATGTGCCCTTTATTTTTTAGTCCAGTCATTTTCATAGCAAACATGACTAGACATAATATCTGCTTTGTTTATAATTTACGTTTAAACGTAATCACCAAAAGAAGAAAAGGAAAGTAAATAATTTTGAATATAAAATAACATACTGCAGTTTGGTGCTGTGTTTTTTTTCTCTGAAAAAATGTATAGGAATTTTATCAAAGATTTCATTTTATGTTTGAATTTAATGGAAATAACAGTTTCGCGACCATTTTACGACATCTAATTTAAATGTACGTTACAATAAAAAACATATAGGACTTTTTTTTTACAGGTATATCTACTTTAAACATAATGAAGATCACATACCAGTTCAAAATATTTGCAGCCATCGGTAGCATTTCCGGGGAGACCTCCATCTTTGTCAATTACATACCACTCAAAACATCCCCTACACCGTGACAAGTCTGGTCGTATCGTGCAAATTTCGATCCCGACACATCGCTGGTCTCTCTCACATTGAGAGAAACAAAAATGCATGACCAAACCAACAGATTCCCTCTCGAATGCCCAGAGAGGCTTTGCTCGATCTTCCTGAAGTGACCCGATAAACTTTTCATTCATGGTGTATGTTGTACATCTAGACTGTTGGTTTCGTGAAAGTTCGAGACAAGCAAGAATACAAGCAATTACTTTCTTGAAGAATTCGAACTGCATGTTTCCGGCCTTGCTGTTTATGGAAGTGTCCTTAAACGAATGTAAGTATGATCATTATCATATATATCAAGTGAGAGGAATTGTTTTGTTTAGAATTTGTATATGATGTATCTGATGTGTGATCAGAATCCCAGTATTAAAAAGAGTGGTCTCAGAGGATGTCAATTAAGTTTTCAAATGTATGTCTTTTGATTAACTAATTAGTTACACCAACCGGACCACGTCACTGTATGATCGTACTTCGTGATACGTTTAACAATAAATTATTTCTTCCAAACATAATAAATGCATTATTTCGATATCAAACCTTTTTGTCTAAAATACCCCATCTATACTACTATACAAAAAAGACTCGAATTGTTTGCCTTTAAAACCGAGAAATCGGAAAAGTACTCTGTTTTGTTTTATGTATTTCAAACATCATTGGTACCTAAAAATTACCAATTTGTTTTTAATTTTTCTCAATCAAGCTTCGCTATTTAATTATCAACGAAAATTCCTTACAAAAATCCGGAAATCGTCTGGATTTTTTGGATTTTACAATCTTGCACATGTGCATCACATTCAAGCTAAATTACGGGTGTCTCTTAAGTTTTGGGACTTAATCTGGTTTTCTAAAACACCGCAACGCAATTTCGAAGATTAGAGCTATTCGGACATAAAGAAGTTATCACAATGGTGACTTTACTGTTAAAATTTTTTTTATTTTTGACCTTTAAATTCAACATTTTTTTTATCATATTTTCTAAAAATTCAATATTGATTAATCGATTTGCTATAATAAACAACTGCACTTTCTGGAATTTCCATTTGCAAAAACAAATCCCATTTCTTATTATATCCATCTTGTTTGTATATGTTTCATATTTACTGTTGCTATCGTTGAGAATCCTCCAATAAAAACGGAATCCTTCATTACTTGGATTTAATTCTCTGTAATTGTATTCTTTTGGGCCTTCTGACGTTTATTTTTAACATTTAACTTACAGCTTTATACATATATACACTCTTCAGTTGATTTCTTGATCAATTAACGATTTTCTTTTTTGACTTTTTCCTAACTTGAAGTTTACGCTAAAACGTAATGTGTATAATGGATTGAATATGTATAATTTCTTGTTATATGTAAACTAGCCTATGCAATATTGTCATTTCATTGTATTAAACAAAAAGTACTTGACATTATAATTCATATTCAAATGACACTTTTAGGGTATCAATCCTCCACTGAAAGATGCCGTTTAATTGTTGGGCTTTCTACCTTCGCAAACAAAATTTTATTTTCCTACGTGAAAGAGACTAAAGCTGGTATTTCTCTATCGCTTTTGTAATACGATTGAATCCAAAAGAAAATGAAACAAAATGCGTGGAACAAACAGTTCCCTTCTCCTTTTATGTTTGCAACCTTTCCTGGTTCTGCTGTGATGTTTTTCTTCTTCCATTGCCATTTGATGTTTCTTACTTGAACATCAAATATGACATATTTCTTTCTCTGTCATTAATCACAAGTCCACAAACGTGATCCCTTCATAGTGCCCAACTATGATTTTGTCACTGTCTTTTCACATCAGAAAGTATCTGACGGATTTTAACCACCTTGACAGGAAAATTGGGGTCAATATTTTCTTTAGCCTCAGAGCGCGTGCATTTCTAGTACACAATCTCACATCTTGATATGTTCTTAACTGCCCCCTCTCTTTTGATGTATTTTTGGCACATTTGTTCTAAAAAGTATTCTGGAAAACTTTCAAAGGGTTCTGTCTAAGCCAAATCAACTGAAAGACGAGCTTGAATTCCTTAAGGTAAACTAAACAAATATAGGATCTCTATGGAATTGCGATGGTATATGCTTTTTATCCAACAAGTTGTGTTTCCTATCCCCGAGCCTTTGCTTCTTTAAAGCTAATGAGCTAAAACTATGATCATGGATATCATATGACAGCAAAACGTACGCTGAAATCGCATGTGCATCACATTCAAGCTAAATTTCGGATGCCTCTTAAGTTTATCTTTCCACAATAGCACATTTGCATTGATAAAGTAAGAAATGATAAAACAACTAGAGCTGAGCTCGTTGCAAGCAACGAGGATATCTTCCGTTACAGCTTCAAGTCATTCAGTCTTAATAAAACCACCCCTTCTCCTTACACTTGTCAGGGTCTTACAGATATTGATAGGAGGTTATTTTCACACTACTTTAACTTCTGACTAATTAAGGCTTTAGAAAATTTATTTTCTATGTATTACTGTAAACCCCAGACTGCAGAGTATTAAATCTCTCGAAAAACAGATAAAGGCATGTCTGTGATAAGTTGGAGATATATTTAAACAAGAAAAGTATTGACTGCTACTTAAAAACACTATTACGTACAGGGAGCTATTCCCTATCAGCAAAATGAAAGCGGGTATGCATGTCTTCATGTGAAGCTTTTAACTCTCATATTACGCAATATCCAAACAATACTAAGATAAGATAATGAAGAACAACTTTTCCAGCGACATCATTATCAAAGCCCGTATCGTTTTTTAGTTATACAGCAAAGACTTTACGGGCAACAAGATCCCTTATTTAAGGGGCCAGCCCCTTTCTACTGGTCTCAAATGAAAGCCCTTTAATTTATGCACAACTTTTGTTGTATATGCATTTGGAAAATATTTCAAACTAAAAAATTACGAAGCATAATCATGAGTAAAAATTAGAAATTTTTAAAACATAGACTTCAATTTTATAGTTCAAGTGGTACAATTAAAAAAAACTAAAATACAAAAATCAGAGGACAACATTCAAAGTGTCAATTTTAAAGATTTCTAACTTTGGATTATTTGCAACGGACCATTTCGGAGCCTTTGTCCGAAAACGATTGCTCCTAAAAAAAAATTTAAAAAGGGGAATAACTCAAAGCAGTAAGTTACGATTTCTCATCTTGTTGTGACTTAAAAATAAAATCTAATTTACAATACACCCTGAAAATTTGAATGAAATCGGATAACAAACAAAAAAGTTATTTAGGTTTAAAAAACGTCTAGAAGAAGATTAACAATAATGAAGAATTGCCATCAGAATCAGTATAAGGTCTTCCGTCGGAAACGGAAGACCTTAATAACGTGTTAATTTTTATTGAAAATTTGCAATATACCGTATTCTGTTCATCAGAGAAAATACGGGAGATAACTCTAACTCAGTGCATTTATTATGCAAAATCCCGAGAGTTCCGAATGTCAACATTGTGTGTAAATATCGAAGCGTGTAAAAAATCTTGTTGACAAGTGTTGAATTCTTCATAAATATGAATTAAATGCTTAGATGAAAGGTATTTACAGTCTAAAAGTGGTTTGTTATGAATGATTTGACAGTAAAATATTTGCTTTATAACATATAGACAGTGATTTTGTAATGTTGATGTCACAACATCGCACATGCCAAACCCAGGAAAATTAGTATACATGTAGTAAGGTTTATCAATGATCTTTATTTAGTATAGTAAGGTTTATAAAATAATATTTAGCAAAGTCATGTTACAGCAATCGACTGATAATATTTTGGGGGAAAATACGATATATCAATAATGTGCAATTTATGCACTCAAACACTGTAATATATTGGTATTTTTGCACTCGAAGAAATTATTTTTTTCATGCATCAGCTTTTATACATTAGCTTTTGAAGACTTTGCTTAAAACTGGCCCGAGTAAAGATGGCTCTGAATCAAAACGTCGTAAAATTATGTTTCTTTAACTATTATTTATATGGTTAGTTAAGTTAGTTAAGTTATTTGAGTTATGACATGACCTCAAATATATGCGGTTGATATTAGAACCAACTTAACTCTCTAGTCAAGTTAAAAGGATTTTGAAATGATAAATAAGAAAAAGAATCATCTGTATTGAATATTTATTAAAAATGGGAGTAAATCGAAAATAACAACACAAACAATCACCCATAGTTTAGTCCATGCTCTTTCTATTGCAAGATGATACCTAGTATCAAAATGGTTAAATTAAATAAAACACTTGATACATGTGATATGTTTTTACCTATTTGTTCAATTCGATTTTGCACTACTGACTCTAAAAACGTACCGGAAGAACCATTTTTACTACTTATTTCCTATATTTACTGATATTGTACTGTTATGTCTTACTGATTATTACTGATATGTTACTGTTGTTACTGATACTTGCTTTAAGTTCCGTTTTTAACTGATAGTTGCTGACTTTTTCCCTTGCCTTCCGATAATATTGTTATATACATGTACAATGACTAACTGTTGCGACTGATAATTGCTAATCTTTACTGAAAATATCTTTTTTGCTTAAATCAGTGTCTTTTAATTAAGATATTAAGATATCATTCAGATTTATCGCGATTATTTTTCATGTGTGTATTCGGTTGATATATGTCCGAGTTCAATTTATATATAGACTTATTTTCATTTAATAGCTTTGATGAAACATTGAGCACTGTAGGAGGCACGCAAATCACACTTTTGACTTAATATTAGCAAAAATTATAACGTAAGACAGACTACACAAGTATTGTATATTTTCTAAATAGCGGAGGACAAATTTTCCTCAACAAATAAAAACTCATTTTTCTCAAAATAATGGGTTTTTTTTCAAATAGAGAAGATAACTGGTCAGGACTACAAAATGTCGTAGAGGTTTTGCTTCACAGAAAGATTAGCGAGGCAATAACTGTGTATTGTATACACAATAAGATCTAAAGGCGTGAACGTTGCAATCATCGACCTAATAAATTGTCAGTTTGACACCTTGTTCGAAGTATCACGTAATGTCTTTAAAGACTTAGGTTTCTTATTCAATCAAATTTGATTGTATACTTCTTACGACTACAAAGGACACAAACTCTAAGTGTTATAGTCTCTCTCTCTCTCTCTCTCTCTCTCTCTCTCTCTCTCTCTCTCTCTCTCTCTCTCTCTCTCTCTCTCTCCTAAATAGACATAACTGTACATTTACCGTTGTTTATGTGTTATCCTACAAATTGTGTCATTATAAATGTTTAGTTTTTTGTTGGATAATAAAAATCATACGGCACCTGTTTGTATCGATTTTCACAGGCATAATGCAGCCATGATTTTATTCCTCCTAACATTACTATTACTGGCTAAGTGTCTGAAAGGATGTCATCAAGTCGCTGTGATTTGGCACCAATGTTGTTGCACAAAGAAACAACACTGCATTCCTACATGTATGTACACGATGATAGAATTTTTTTTTACTGTTAACATAAATAATGTGACTACAGGGACTCATTTTATTTCACCAAAACAGGTGACATTACATGTAGGGAACGACAGACTTCCAGAGATTTGATGAAATCTTATGTTGATATATTTTCAACTAGTGATAGAGATATTGGAACCTTTGACAAGGAAATCCTTTTAAGCAGAAATATAGACAAACACCGCCTGACTAGGTAGATTACTTTCGCTCTTACATCAAATACTAGTTGGCAAAAGGAATAAACAACCCATCCCAGTCTTTTTTGTTAAACGTTGTTCTAGTAACAAAGAGTAATACGTCGTGACGTCTTTATATTGATGACAGACAACTCCATTTTTGTACCGTTAAGGGTAACTTTGCATAACCCAGAGTAGTGAAGATTCTGGTCTCTTTTTCAGGAAATTCTTATTTTATCGTATTGACTTGAGATCAGGATACTTTCACATAGAGATTGAGGAAAACCATAAAGGAAGGTTTGCATTTACCGGTAGGGCCCTCTGGCTTCTATGAATTAAATAAGATGAGTTTGGTTAATCAAACGCCCCATGGCCTGCCACATCCCAACAGCTATAAGAAGAATGTTTAGGAAATCTTAATCTTAAGGTATGTTTTATTTATCTAGCTGATTTAATTATATTTTCTTATTCTTTCAGAGTACACATTGATCGGCTCAAACAGTTTTTCCAACGTCTACAAATGGGGTTGAACCAGACCCTGACAAGTTTGCCAAGGTCAAAAACTAGTCAGTACCTTCCAATTTGGAAGTGGTTTGACGACTAAAAGCTGACTTCATTGTACCACATATCTTGTCCTATTCCAATTTTACTCAGCTAATCAAATTGCATGCCAAACTGGATTGGGCACATTACTCTACAACACACAGGTAAGCTGGATCGTGTTATCGCTTATGCACTCAGAAAACAGTTATATTACGCACAAGCTCCAGTTTCCTACATTGAAATGTGCAAACAGTACCCAGCAGCAACCTTTTACACATGTGTTCAACACGGCTGATTTAGATGTCACAGGACACAGATGGATTTCTTCATTGGCAAGTTTTAAATTTAATATTCTTTTCAGGTCTGGAAACAGGAAAAACAATGATGATGAAAACAGTTTATCAAGATAAAACAGTTATACCGAGACCATTTCATCTAACTTCTAAGTCAACTGCAAGATTTGTCAACCTAACACCGAGATTTACTTGATGGAAGGATTTGATTCTACATGCACTCTGTAAAGAAAGAGCAATTTCACAAAGTCACCTTGCAGGATTCAGTTTTATCTATTTCTTTCTGGAATCAGCAGGTGTTTACAAAGCCAAGCTAGACTTATTTAACAAAGATTGACATCATATTTTTCAAAACTGAAAGTGAGAGAAAGCATTTTGGTTAGAAAAGTAAATTCTGATAACAAGATAATTCTATAGTCTGCCATTCCAGCAGCATTCATACCGAATATGTTTAGATGTGTCCAGCACTAAAATGGATATCTGGGCAGAGATAAAAACTATGCGTGTCTTTGGTAAGACATATGTTTTACTGACCCCTGATGTCTAGAGATCTGTCTTGGTAGATAGACTACTGTGACAGATGTGTCAATAGGTAAAGGGCTAATGATAAGGCAAAATTAGTTGGTATTAGTACGTCTCAGCATATGTATGGACTACCTTATGTAAGAGTCATCAAAAGGGGGAACAAAAACCAGACCGCAAAGACTATTATTGAAGATATTTTCAATAACTTCTTTTGCATTTGGAAAAACCTTCTAGATAAACCTCGTTATGATCAAGATGCTAAATTTTGCAGTAATAGAATAGGGAATTATTTTTTTCCTAAAGATATTTCCAAGTTCTAAACAGTTCTGTAAGCCCATAATATAGACGTAAAACGACATATAGACGTACCTACGAAAGCCGAGAAGGATCATTCGAGATTCGAGATTCAAAATACGAGATTTGAAATACGAGATTCGAGATTCGAAATTCGAGATTCAATATCTAAAATAACCAATCAAATCATGGATCTGAAACCTGTATCCTACCAACATCAAACTGTTCTAAATAAAGATCATTCGTACATTTGTAGGTATCCTTCTATATTGAAAACAATTCCAAAAGTAAGAGTCATAATAAGTTGTTTACTGAGGAAAAGGAAAAAAAATTGTATTTATTAATAATTCCGTATGATGTGATAATATCTCAATGATTTGTTTATAATCATAGTACTAGTGTATCACTGTATGCATACATAAAAACGATAAGTAATGCTTATATTTATTACTTAGTGAAACAGGACAGATTATTTATATTTAGATTATTTAGATACGTGTACTAATCTTCATGCGGGGATCTAGAAAGGAGGGGGTCAGGGGATCTGGACCCCCTCCTCGGAAAAATTGGAGCTTATTAAATTTACATAGTAAAATTTTCAAAAATTGGCCTAGGACCACCTACAGAAAAAATTAGCTTATGAATTTCTCTACCATAACCGCATTTTTACACAAAAGGGGTGAATAAACCCGGGTTTTAAACTATTACTGGTGGTGTAATACCCCAGGGTTCAAACGCGTCAGGTGGAAATGCACCAGGGCAAACAAAATCACTTAGATCCGCGAAGCACACTGCATTTTTACTAGTCTACTTAACATATTCTGTGTAAAAGTAAATACAAATAATCATTTAGTTAGGTAGGGAGAAGTGAACATAGCATTTATTTGTAGGAAAGAGCATGTACGAATGATCTTTATTTAGAACAGTTTGATGTTGCTAGGATACAGGTTTCAGATCCATGATTTGATTGGTTAATTTAGATATTGAATCTCGAATTTCGAATCTCGAATCTCGTATTTCGAATCTTGTATTTTGAATCTCGAATCTCGAATGATCCTTCCCGGCTTTCGTACGTACCGGTAGACATTTCAGATAATTAAAAGAATGTTTCTATTTCAGATTTTGAAACTAATTTTTCTTTTTTGGTAACCGTGTTATAACAGAATACTCTACCAGGTACCTCTAGTCAAGGTTATAAAGACCATTTTATGACTAGAGAAGCTTCAAAAATGTGTTTTCTATCAGTATGATCCTGAGAACAAACCTGAAGAAGAAGAAGAAGAAGAAGAAGAAGAAGAAGAAGAAGAAGAAGAAGAAGAAGAAGAAGAAGAAGTAAAAGAGAGGAACAAAAGGCTGATGATGAGGATGACGAACCTTCACTTGCCCAAGACTGACCAGTTTCCGCTCCGTGGAAGTCAACGAGACATAAAACAGTTCTAGGATTAGTGGGGGGGGGTGTTTTTTCGCTAATCAAATAGTATGCTTTTAAATATGCTTTTAATTGGAACTTGTTTAAATTAATGATTATAATAGTTTTGACTTATTTACATGGACTGGTACATTATGAAATCATTGTTTTAATAAAGAACAGAATTTTGGTTTAAATTGAAATACAGAGCATTCTTTTAAATTTCTCTCCTGCATCAGTTTTGATTGATTTACACGAACTGGTGCATTTTGGAATATTTATTTTTATGCAGAAGTCATATTATATCTTTACGTGCAAATCAAAGAATTCTTTTATTGTAATCCCCTACGCTAGTTTTGGCTGATTTGCACGGACTGGTACTTTGTGAATTAAATATTTTATATAGAAAAATATTTTTTTGGTTTAAATTCTACCTCAGAGAATTCTTTCAAAGTATTCTCCTGCCTCCGATTTTTATTGATTTACACGGACTTGCACTTTATGGAATTAATCTTTTATACAGAAGATATATTTTTGATTTTCCTGGAAATCACAGATCTCTTTCATTGCAATCCCCTGCGCTAGTTATGACTAATTTTCACGATCTTGTTTTTTGTAAAATGAATATTTTATACAGATAAACATAAAATATTGTGATTTTCTTAAAATTCAAAGTATATAAATATATATATATATATATATATATATATATATATATATATATATATATATATATATATATATATATATATATATATATATATATATATACCGGTATAGATATATATATATATATGCGTGCGATGATCAATAGTTTGGTATGCAGCTTGCAATAATATTTAACAATAAAGCATCTACATGTATAATTTTACATTTTTTATTAATAAACATCAAGAAATTTAATATATGCAAGACCCATATGAATTGTTTTGATTGGGCATTATAGAAAATAGATGTTCATTTTCATTGGCGACAAGGAAAAGTAACCAGTCGATAGCATAACATTCATTTTTTGAATAAAACAAACACCAATCATTTTGAAAGTATTGCATAATGAAAAATGACAAAAACAAACCGTCAACCATATCAAAAATCCGAGAACCCCCCCCCCCCCCGGAAAAGTCCGTAGACAATAAGGTGATAAATAATGGTCTAACAATTAGTATGAAAAACGTCAGTCAGCAATCGACCCAGTGAAAGATTGTACTAGTATTTGCTGACATGGTCGTTGAAATAGATGTACGTGATTTCTACTGTCCTCGCAAACCACAGGCAATATGTACGATCCTTTCCCATCTGGAGAGAATGCTATGCTGACTCCGGACCGTGGCTTGATACGATGGTTCTTTTTTGGTACTCACATTTTAAAATGATGTCGTTTTATGTGTAAAATCTGTGGTTACTCTTTATAAAGCTATTCAGCAAGTTTGAAGTCAATTCACCAGACTACAACTAAAAAAAAAGCGTACAAAAACAAGAGCTGGAAAGAATGACTATCGATAAATGATTGAAATTGTAAATAACTGTTCTTCTTTTTGTGTCTCGATTTAAGATGCATGTAACGGAAGGTTGAGGGTAATTTTACACGTACGCCACCGGTCATTAATCAATAGTTTACAATTTCAAAAATGTTTTAGTTTAATTTATCTATTTTGAAGGATTGGTAGATGCACATGCATGGTAAAACATGAATCTGTAGGTAATGATATTTGGTTTTCCGGGAAATTGAATTGACAGACCGTACGGCTATAGATTGAATCATCAGTGTATTCTACCCCACTTACAAAATGGAAGTATGCAATTCGCTCTAATATGGAGATACATGTATTTTCATATATATATATATATATATATATATATATATATATATATATATATATATATATATATATATATATATATATATATATATATATATATATATATATATATATACAGCGAGAGAGAGAGAGAGAGAATATCTATATTGTGTGATTTTATATTTGCTTTATCCAACGAGTTGAAATGGTATATATATTCGCAAGGCTTGCCGTGCGAATATAACTATTTCAACGAGTTGGATAAAGCAAATATAAAATCACACAATTATAGATGTTCTATTTATCTCATACAATTCGATGAGCACACTCTTCATGAAAAAAATGACCCCTGTAGAACAATGACCCCCTTATAGACTAAAGTTTATTAGTATAATTTTTATTATTTGTGAAATAATCTTTACAGCATTGTAACTTTTACTGCAGTTTAAAGAAAGTAACAAAAATTATATTTTATATTCAAATAGAATTCAAGTGAAAGAAGGGGTAAATCTTAGAAAATGAAAGTCCTTCCGTCATAACAAGATACTGACGTATTGTATAGGGGTATGGTTGATATCTTTTAAAACGAGTTACATTTACCTGTATATGCCATGTGTATATACAACACACTATAAAACAAAATTTTGTTTAGTGGTAATAAAAGAGTAGACTCTTACAGCAGCCATTTAATAAGGGAAATCGTCAAAGTACTGAGAGTACTGAAACAGAAAATATATTTTACTTTATCATCGGCATACTTTAACTAACATCAAGATGATAAATACATCAGTAGTTTGTGTGAGCATTGACAACTTCGGAGGCAGTGAAGATCGTGTGATCAAGATCAAGGGAGATATAAACACCTTGGAATTCCTGGTGGTACCCGTGCAACCCAAATTTCGGAACAGTAAATATTAGCCCTATGGGTCTCCTGCACTGCCTTGTAATTTGTTTGATGTACACTATAAAGAAAAGGGAGATAACAGCCCATTATGCACCACAATATCGTTGTGAAGAGCTTCAAAAAGACAAGGTTCTAGTGAGCTAAATGGACATATTTAGTTATAACAGAAGCCCTCAGACCCTTGTTATCAATATTAAGAAACTCCCTCTGCTTCACGCGTGAGTTTCTAAGTTCATGTGATTAAAATCAAGGGGGATATAAACCTTCAAAATGAGCCCTTAACCCCTTATCAAATCTTTTAGAAATTATCTGATCAATGTTTATTATCTATTTAAGATTTACTATAGTCGGATACTCTTCAGACATTTGCTCTAAACAGTATTTTCGTGATCACAAAATTATAACAAATGTTTAGGATATCGATGTATATTTATTGCATGAACATTGTACATGTTCGTAGAAGAAAATAAAACTGATGTAAAATGTTTCTTTTTAAGGTGTAATATCCCTCCGCTATTAATTCTACCATATATTTTGTTAATTAGTTTTGATTTTCATCAAAGGCAATACCAAGAGATTCCATGAAACAAAGTTAGAGATTAAGCGCTGCTAGATTTCTCCATAATTGACAATTTGTGTAATCATAATATGAGGAAAATTAGACAAGGTGATTATAAAACCAAACCTTTATGAAATTAAAAATATTAAATGCATATAAAAAAAATATTTAGTTATACACAATGTCAAATCATCTTACAAAACATAGTAAAGCGCTGCTTTTTAGTTCAGAGGGAGCACTTTGTTGTTAAGATTTGTAACAAATACTGCTTAAAACAGCATGAGTTATCTCTCTTTATCATGAACTATTGAAGGTTTTACATACAGGTTCTACATACAGTATATGATAAATTGCAATAGTTTTTAAGTTTTCATAAAAAAGGTTTTCTGGGTTTTTTAAAAAATTTGGATAAGATAATAGTGAATGGATCCATATGTTTTAGAATGACAAAAAGTCAAACCAGAGCTTTTTGTTTTATATAACACATAAAGGAGATCAAAAGAAGGATCTGCTAGTAACTGGTATAATCTCAATATATGGATACATATTATCTTGAATAAATTTGGATATTGTTCTTTTTTCTTTTCTGGGAGTTGATTTTAATCAACTCTCTTATGCAGTTACTCTGGCAAATCGAAAGTGAAACCTTGTTTGGACCTAAGCAAAAATCATCACCGCTGACAAGACTTAGTTCTCGGAAATAATCGATAGATTCGTTGTAATGAATTCTGAAGCATTGTTTTTCAAAAAAACTTATTTATTGATACCTTGAAAATAGTCAGATTTTAAATGGTAGGAAACAATTTAGACATTTGTGTAGTGGTACATGTATGTATTCCTACGCTAGAGTTTACTATAGTATCGTTCAACCAGACGATCGGTGGTTTCCATAAATCTTCGACAAGCAAAGGAATTCTCTTGTTTGTCGAAAATTAACGGAGACAGCCGAGCGTCTGGTTGAACGAAGCTAGAGTTCAATATTGCTTGGATATATACAATTTTTCAGAAATGTTTCGATTACTGATTTGTACGTCGATGGAATTAATAGTATCTGTAAATATTACACGACATGATTCATATAGGGTTTTCTCAAAATTCTTTTCGGAAGAGTTCGAGTATTCGTTTTATAAAAATATGTGCGTAAATCAAATACATATAAAAAACCACTTGCCATGCAAAATAACATTATCGTTGATTCTAAAATAAATAATCGATAAAATTAACTCCCGTCAGTACTTCAGTACTTTGATTTGATTTTGTCTCCCCATATCCCCATATGGCCTCTGGGTCTTCTTTCTTCAGAAAAATCCAATTATTCTACAGCAAGGGGGGTCATTATTCTACGTTGAAAAAAGACCCTCGGTCATTATTCTACGGGGGTCATTATTCTTCATTACACCGTACCGGCATTAAAGACATGCCGCAGAAGCACCCCTGCAGTTCGACCGCATTAGGTTTCGCTTGATCGCTTTGCTGGCATCAAAGAAATGCCGCCATCTCAATGACTGTATGCACATAACATTTAACAATGCACCCACGTTTTAATTATTATACATGGCTTTGATAGGTAAAGTACTTATTCACATATATAGATACATGCACCTGTTGCTTATCTATTGTGTAATGTTACTAATTATCAGCAGTCGGTTATTATCATCGTGGCCGGTTTACAGAATGAACAAGATCTGGACTACACAACATTTTTTTAAACATGAAACGATTGCAACATACAATTTAGTCCAAAATATCTGCCTTTTTACAGCCTTTTAAACTATATTGATATTTTACATGCCCAGAGCAGCGTCAGGACCTGTGTAATGAAGAATAATGACCCCGGTAGAATAATGAACGGGGGTTATTTTTCGACGTAGAATAATGACCCCCCCCCCCCCTTGCTGAAGAAAAAATTGATTTTTCTGAAGAAAAAAGACCCAGCAGTTATTTTACTTCATGTTGAACATGAAGAAAATGACCCCCGCTGTAAACAAGAAAAGAAATAAGTGACCCCGCATCAAAGAATACTTGAATTTTCACAATGTTTAACTGATTTTGAAGTTATAAACACTAAACTTGTAAATAAATCGCTGTACTGTATAAAGTTTTTCATATCCATAGCAAGCACGCACAAAACACTCTTACATTGCCACAAATCGATTATTAACATTTATTTCACTTCTTTCGTCGACATATGGCGGGAAATGACGCAAATAAAGAAAACAAATTCATACACAATGAGGATATTGTGTGATAATAAACGAACAATAATCATGAAAGAATAATTGTTGTAATAATACAAGCAATATTCATTGGTGAATGAATTGTCAATCGAAAAATGATACATGTATTTATTTACACAGAGAAAAATTAGCCAAAAAATATTATGCTTAAAGATTTATTTGCCGAGTTTTGGCCATGGCATAAATGAAATGTTTGATGTCATTGACAGCATCTAAACAAACCCACTCAAACAAGTCACAACAGACAGTTGTCAACAATCAACACATCATTAATATTAATAGTTTGAAATTGACCACACCGGATTTATATACCGCGGATGGTCATATATTTAAGTACTTTAAACTTATTTAATAATATGTTGAATTATTGTTAAATGAAAATTATATAATAAGACAAGTACAACTTTACACAATTTACTGGTTCAAAAGTTCAGCAACTTAACATGCACAAATCAATTGTCACAATGTTTTTCAATAAGTCAACACAACTATACAGAGGCATCAGTTGATTTGGTGCGCGCAAACGGCACACTGGTATATGCCACGATGATTAATTAAACTGTCTTTTTAAAATTCTTCAAATTGAACATCTTCGTCCTCATTAATGACCTGAAATACATAAAGACCACAACAGCAGAAAAAAGGAAAATATAACTGTCAGGGAAGGGACGGTGGGATTTTGACAGATGCATAAAATGAGCACAATTTTTTGGAAAATAAATTGCCCACCTTTTTTGGATGTTTTCAGCCCCGGGTGACGATTTGAAAGGACGAACCCGATCCCAATAAGTTGAAAAGGGGGACCCCAACCGATCCCGACTTAATTTTGTTTTGCATACAATATACAGTAATTCAAATATTTTCTCGTAAAATCAAGTCATCTATTTTCTATTGAAGAAAATAAATGCTAATATTTTTATCGAAAAAGACTATGGAGGCAGTTAACGTAGGAGTATGAATACTTCTTATTTACATTTCGGGGGGGGGGGTTGTTAAAAATCATTTTACGTTAGTTTTGTTTTCTTTCGGGGGGGGGGGGGGGTGTTGTTAAAAATACTTTTACGTTAGTTTTGTTTTTCTTCTACGTAATACTTGAACATCAATATTCTAAACATTTGTTGTAATGTTGTATTTGTGATCATGATTAGACTTTATTCTTTTAGAGCAAATGTGCGAAGAGTACCTGAATATAGCAAATCTTAATAAATGTAGATAATAAACACTGATCGATTATAATAAGAAGAAATTGTTACTAAAAGAGTTGATAAAAGGTTCGGGCCCATGTTAGGGGTTTATATCATCCTTGATTTTGATAACACGATCTTTACTGCATCCAAAATAGTCAATGCTTATACAAGCTATTGATGCATTATTCATCTTGATATTAATTAAGTTAAGCCCATATTAAAGTAAAATATATATTTTGTTCGAGTACTCTCAGTGCTTTGATGATTTTCCTTATTTGCCGTTAACTTCTACTGGCGTAATGGTTGCTGTCAGTGCCTGATAACTTCAGCATGGTTATTATGCCTAACAATGGAGTAAACTCGTCAATGTAAGTATAATTCATGAACAATATCCAGTCTACTCTTTCATCGCCAATAATCAGAATGTGTTTTATTGTGTTTTGTAGCTGCAGGGGATCTATTCACAAAAAATCGTACGTCTACGATTACACTTTGAACTTACGACAAACGTACGTTTACGTTTATGGTGCTATTTACAAAAGCTGTCGTAAGATAGTAACGTTGTCGTACGTTTGTTACAGTCGTAAGTGCAAACTAAATTCTTAGTTACCGACAATGCTCATGCGCAGTGGGCATTGTGAAAAAATGACGTCACGCTGTATTTTCGCTCATTTACATTCGCGGAGCTTTTATAGCGCCTTTGAGCACAGACTTTTATAACAAAGTTACTTCTTTTCTTCCCATACGCCTATTTTAATGTATGTATGTTTACAATTATCGACAGAAAGAATATCCACATGTGCCTGACGTTAAAAATATTTCTTAGGTATTATAATAAAATATTTCCCTGTTTTATAATAGTGTTATTATATTCCTGGGAATAATTTTGTTGTGAAAAGAAAAATTTTGAACGTCAGACGCATGTGAGAAAATCTTAGTTCTGTATGAAATTTATGTCATGTTTTTAACTTCCAAAAAATCTACTGCAGAATTTGTTTGTAATTAAACGTGGCATTTTAAAATACTGTCAAAAACACTTTGAGTTTATCGCTACATGTACATTCTAAATATGCCGGTTTATTTTGTCTGTTTCGGCGATAATAAAGTTACTAAGTGTTATTACCTACGTCGGCTTGTCCATTGAAAATTTTCCTTTCGATATTGTGAATTTTTTAAAGGTCGTCTGACGAATGAATGTAATATTTCTTTCTTATTTTTTCTGTAGAAAAGTCAATTAGAGATTATTTAGTTCAAGACCATCATTAAATTTTAATTAAAAATATGACCTAACATGATGGATTTTTGTGCATAATAACTCTTGAGATCATGCTTCATTGTATTTATATTTGGCAGTTTAATATTTGGACCTTATTGTGAGCTGAAGCTGATTACATTACATACTGATATCTAATTAATGTGTCTGCATATGACTACTGTTTAACTGATTTAATGCATTTGTAGGAATAAAAGAAAACGCCTATTATATCAACATTTTTTCGTAGTTTTAATTAATACTGATTCGATATACGACGAAAAGTGACCCAGGGTCAGTATTCTATGACAAGTAGGGTTCTTTTTCTACAGTAGAAAACCATTTCAGACCTGTACATCTACGACCCCCACACGTTGAAAACTGGCCCCTTCAAATTTTGACCTCGCTTAAAAACATCCAAAAGTTTAAACTTGAGAAAAACAAAATTGCACAGACCAATTAGTGTATTCCAACAAACACGAAAGGTCGCAAACTGGTTTGCTTTGTTCAAATTCTTATATCAAAGTTTCCCCAATAGGAAAAACTTGTTTCCTAAATATACAAACAACATGTGCAAGAAACTTGACTCTAATCAAAAGGTAACGATTAACGCATCGCTGAAAAAAGTTATTGGAGGATGCAATTTTGCAGTGATTCACAAATGACATTATATAAATAGTGCCTGTTTGGGAGGGTAACAGTTGAAATTGACATCCCGAGGAAACCATTGTGAACCGACGCGAAGCGGAAGTTGACAATGGTTTTCGAGGGGTGTCAATTTCAACTGTTATCCTCCCAGACAGGCACTATTTATTTTATTATACTGAATGTCTTAATTTTAGAGAATTTTTATATTGCTTTTATATAGAAATAACGTGGATTCTACGGCGAACCGTACACGCATAATTTACGCGCATGTAACAATTCGTTGTGTTACCCGTTGCTAAGTGAGTTGCTTACGTTGAGGGTAATAGAACGGATTATCATCTGCGTGTAAACCAATCAAATTTCTGTATTTAACATGAAAGTATGATAATATATTATGCTATTTACATGTAATATTTCACATAATGAATATTGTTTAAATTATTAAACATTAATGCATGTATTAGACCGAATGCTTTTCACCTGACAGATCATACAAAATTGTAAAGGACTTCCCTTCCGGATTTTCTGTATGCAACATGTTGACGATGACTACATTTTTTACTTATCAGCAAACATATCTCAATAGATGATATACTTTATTAACTCTCAGTTAAGAGTTCACTTTTTCAAGAATATTAATAAAATAACCGCTGGTTTTTTTCTAGATATTCTAGATTGAGTATAAATGCCTGGAACACTTGCATGTTTTTGCTAAATCAAAGGAGAGTTTAAAGAGGCATGGTTGTGATTTTGGTCAAATTTTTTTAAAGCTGGTTTGTTTATCTTATTATTCATTTAAAGCATTAATAAACAGTTCCTAACGATTAATACATTTGTTTTAGGTCTAAAACTGGAATTTTCACTTCAACATTCAAAATGTAAACAAACGCTTTGTTTACATAGCGAAGCGAATTGTAAGCTTTGTAACTCGCTTATAACTCATCAAATGACACTCAAATTTTGGTTGCCTATTAAAAATGCCTTACTGCAGCATTGTAAACATTAAAATCGAAAAAATAATTTTTGACCAAAATCGTGACCATGCCCCTTTAATGTTAAGTCAGAATATGCCGATATTAATTGCTAGATTCAGATGTCGTTTATACATGTAAGTACCGCGGTTGTATTCAATAGGAGTCAAAGTCAGTGCTACATGTAAAGCCCTTTTAGTGTCATTGTTACTTTGCTTTGTGATATCACTGTTATATACTAAAGTTTGCAAGTTCATTTTATTTTGAATACAATAGAGATCGATTTTAAACTCACACAGAATCATCTATAAAGTATTTTGTTTCTTTAAAAATTTGTTCAATTCTAAATTCGAAGTTTTGGAATTTGTGACGTTTATATTGACTGTATTATTATATTATATCAAGCATTATATTTGTCTAACATATATTCTTTTTAGTAAACCTGTTGTAACAAAAAATAATTGTTCTAAGAAAAATCAAAATGGGATGATGCATGCAATCGTGGATTTAAGGAGTGAGGGAATTCAAAGTTTTTATATTCACTCATCAAATTGACCGATAATAGGCCTAGAACCCCCCCCCCCCCCCCCGGCAAATATAATTATCCCTCGGACCCCCCTCCCCCACCCATTTTATTATATGTAATCGGCCGAGACTTGCTGAATTCAATCAAAAAAGGCGAAGGCGAAAGTGCGAAAATGCGAAGGCGAGAGTGCAAAGGCGAAGGGGCAATAGTAGTATCGCTCCTTCGCTTTCGCACTTTAGCCATCGCATCTTCGCACTTTCGCTATTTCTCCGTCGCATCTTCGCACTTTCACCCTAAAAATATAAAAGAAAGTGCGAAGGTCGATGTAACCCTATCGGAACACCATAAATACATGTAAATGTAATCGTTAAGATGACAACCATACCCCGATGTAATACGTCAGTATCTTGTTACAGAATAACGGAAGGATTTTTATTTTCTAAGATATGCCCCTTCTTTCACTTTAAACTGCTTGTGTGTTTTTTTTTTTTTTTGTTTTTTTTTTTTGTTTGTTATTACAGTATCATTTTTTCCCCATACAAACCATTTATCATAGAAAGTTATGGACTTTTTTCTATTTATACCAGCAGAATCAATCTCCTTTCAAAGTTAAAAATATACTATGTAAATAAAAATAATTTCCTTTTGGGCAAACGAAAAAACAAACCAAAGTGCATCACGAGAATGTTTAGAAAAGGAAATCGTTTGGTTTTTTCTTCCCCCGAATGATTGGGGCTGTACACTCACATGCTATTTATCGATTGTAAATAAAGCAAACTTTAGAAAATTAGCGAGTAAAACGTACACATGTTTATTTGTAGTTTGTCTGATTATTTCGACCTTTATTTAAAGCGATGTCAAAATCGTAATACAACCATACCCGTCTCGTCGTCAGGGGTAAAATTTAACCTGAGGCGAAATTATGCGGTCCCCATTTATGTCGTTTTTTTTGTTAGCAAATTTTGTAAGTATTTTTCTTCATTGAAAGTTGGCTTAATTGACTGGGAAAACTGCTGCAATATCTATCATTACACATATACTTAGCATAACCATCGTTTAAAAGCGTGCATAAAAATTAATATAAAATCAGACCAAGCAGCTTTAAGTTTATTTGATTATGGATAATAATTTCTGTTACTTTCTGCAAACTGCAATAAAAATTACAATATTGTAAAGACCATTTCACAAATAATAAAATAAAAAAATATATACTGAAAAACTTTAATGTATAAGGGGGTCATTATTCTACAGGGGTCACTTTTCTTCTTGTAGAATGTGCTCATTTTTATGAACATGACACTTATTCTTCAGGCATTGTACCCCTGTTCCGGTGTAGTGAAGAATAATGACCCTCGTAAAATAATGACCGGGGTCAATTTTCTATGTAGAATAATGACCGGGGTCTTTATTTTACGTCGAAAAATGACCCCGGTTAATATTTTACGGGGGTCATTATTCTTCATTACACCGGAACAGGGGTACAACAAGGTTGACTTTTAAATGCCGGCTAAACCCTTGAATTAACAACTACATCACTAAAGCTCTTTTTTTCCAAAGATATGCCAGACCTGGGCAACAGTATACAATTGTTAGTCAGAGACTATAAGGATTGTTCTTAATTTAGAACAGGTAAATACCTGATTCATTCGAATGATTTGATTGCTACTTTAAGATATTAAATTTCAAGTCTCAAATCTCGTATTTCGTCTCTCGTTTTCCGAATCTCGAATCCTGAATGAGTCCTCTAAGGTTTTACTAAGTATACATATTTATAAAATAGATAACTTTATACAGGCACGTAGCATCGTTTTTGAAGTGTGGGGGGGGGGGGGGGGGGGAGGGCAGACTCATCCAAAATATCTTAACAAGCAAAAAATAAAAAAAAAATAGGGAAAAGGTTACTTTCAAAAATACTGAAGACCCCAATCCTTGGGGGAGGGGGGGGTATACCTTTTACTTCAATTTTGCTTGTTTACTTCCTTATTTCCAATTAATTTTTTTTACATCGTCCTATAAAAGTGGGACGGGGGGGGGGGGGGGCAACTCCATGTCAATTCAATTTGTAGCTTGTAAATAAAAGAAAATTTTTTGCTGCAGGCCCCCTTTTCCTCCCTCTCCCCCCTCCGATGCTACGTGCCTGTTATAGTTTATGCATGCAAAGATTGGTCGAGGTAGGTAAACAGATCATGAAAAAGGATATATTCAAATATTGCTGAAATCATGCCCTTCCTATCACCCGTTCCCTCCAAAAAAATATCTTCCATAAGTTCAGTAATATATATAAAGCGTTACTTCAAAAGCTTAAAAGCAACAGCGCATAGTGATCTTTTTATAGACTAAAGGCTCTATTAGGTTTTCAATCGAGCGCTTCAAATGAATTCAATAAGATCTGCAATACCCTCATCAAACTTTATACGATTTTTTGAGTTTTGTTTTCTCTATCTCTCTCTCTCCCTTTCTCTCTCATTCTTACAATAAAAAAAGAACTAATAACACTAACACATTTTTCTCCTGAAAACAAGGACGGAAGTTCAAGCCAATGTGCAAAACACAATCTACAAAATCACAATTTTTTTCTGTTTTGTAAGGCGATTTGGCAATTTACCTCGCTAGAAATCTCATCTGGTCCACTTAAATATGTATATCAAAGATTTTTAGGACGGTAAAATGCTTTTTGTTTATATATGAAAGATATTGATTGACTTAATGCAAAAAAAAAAACGGTAGTCCGCGTGTTTTGAAACATTAAACACAAGATAGTATCAGTAATACTATACTTAAAATCACTTTCGGTGCCATATTAATAGAGCATATCGAAGATAAAAAATCCAATTAAAATTTAGCCTTTGTTTGATATTATATGTACATGTTTCAAAACGGAACATAATAATAGCAGCAGTTTGAAACCTTTTTGTATTGATAAACATGTAAGAAACAACTGTCTTTATTGTTTCCTTTACTATAACTATATATAATTCCTTTTGTGTGTCCTTTGAAAAGGAAGACTTTTTAGTTGTCATGTCAAAATAAATCTTTGGTTGGTTATACATCGTATATTATATCAAAATTTGGTCTATATATACAGTCATCAAAAGAGAAAAGAAATAAAAGCAGTTGTTTCTTATATGTTTATAATCAATACAAAAAGGTTTCTTTCTACTAGTTTTATTACGTTTCGTTTTAAAACATGTTCATGTTATATCAATTAAAAGCTAATCACATAGTTCAAATGAGAACGCATTATACTTTGTTTACTTTTTAAAAAAGAACGAAATATAAAAAAATAGGGGCCAACTCAAAAAACATTGAAGAATCATTAAAATGAATCTCATAATTTATAAACAGTATTTGTTAAGATCATGCATCTAGAGAATCAACTTAAACTTTACCGATGCTATTCATTCCCTTTTTAAATGTTGATGCATAAATGCCATACGTGATATAATCTTCATATATTGTTTCAGTTATTACATAATATTATTGTTTTTAATCTTTATTAAAACTAAAGAATGTATGTGTTATGCATATACATGTGTTTGATGTAAGTAAAAATGTTAATTATTTCTCACAATAACAGTTCTGCCTGACAAGCTTCAACGTTTATGTCAGCTTTATCATAAAATCTGATCCAACGTTAACATATTTTTCGAGGAGATAGGATCAACTTAATTTTTTTCCGGAAAAAAGAGACTTACAGATATCGAAATAAAACCACCAAAAACCCCAAAGTTAACTCATAAAAGCGTATTTTACCATAGCAATCAAATCATAAAAATGCGCAGAGAATTAAGAGCATGTGAGGTGTTAATCGCGTTTTGCTTTTTCATTGAAATTGAAGCTTATCTCTATCAAAGGGGTGAGTATTTTTTTCACAATGATTTTCTAAAATTGATAGAATGTAAAAACTGAGAAAAGAATTTTTTTGCTGAAATCTATGATTAAGAAATGTAACTTTCACACACTTTATCAAATAAATTCTTACGAGTACGACAAACTATGCTGAAGCCATATTTATACTACTATATTAAAATGACTCGAATATTTGGGCTTTAATACTGAGAAATCGGAAGAGTACTGTCTTTTGTTTTATATATTTTGAACATCATTAGTACTTAAAGATTTGCAATTTGTGTTTTAATCATCAGCAAAAATTCCTTCAAAAAATTAAGGAAATAATCTGGATTATTTGTATTTTACAATTTTGCGCATGCGCATTGCATTCACGCTAAATCACGGGAGGTTCTTTATCTTATGATTCCACAATATCACATTTGCATGGATAAATACGTGTAAAATTTCATTGAAAATTGGCTATATATTCTGTTTATCAAAGAAAATACAGGAGATAACTCAAACTCAGTGCATTTGATAAGAAAAGTGTCCAATGTCAACATGGTGTGTAAATTTAAAGCAAGTAAAATGGTAAAAAAAAGTTGGTGAAGAAGTGTTGAAATCCTACAGCATAATTATGGTTTGTTATGAATAATCTGGCTGTTACTTTTAACTCAATTTATCAATATTCTCCAAAATTGTTTCAGAGCGATTCTGCAATTTTTGTCTATATTACGGAAAGCATTTTAACTGTAGTGAAGACCTGTCCTGAGAAACACTTACATCATTCTACCTAGGCAGAATGTAGTGAAATTAATATCATTATTGTAGGCTTAAAGCTTGGTAATGTAAATGTCAAAAATACGGTGTGTATCATTTTCCTATATTCCGATATCATATGCAATGGCAACCCGTGCACGCATGGGTCAAAGTCTAGTCTCTTTTATACATTTAGATATTGAATTTTAAATATCGAATCTCGTATTTTAACTCTCGTATTCCGAATCTCGGATCTCAAATGAGTCTTCGCAGGTTTAATACATAATCATAATACAGATCACTTTATAGTTTTTCCTCTGATATAATACTTTTTTTGTTAAATGAAAAAATAGTTACAGAAATCTAGAGTGCCATACTAATGTGTAGTTGTTTAGCTTGTACTAGATTTAACATGTGCAGGCACATATTGATCGAGCTAGATAAACATAATATGAAAAAGGAGATTATTAAAAAAATTGTCGAAACCATGCCCTTTCTACCACCCATCCCCTCCAAAAATAATTTTCCTATAAATTCAGTAGGATATATAAAGCATTATTTCGAAAGCATAAAGCAACAACGCTTAGTGATTTCTCATTTTAATAGCATTGAGGATTTATTACATTTTAGATTTTTAGATCGAGCGCTTCAAAAAAATTCATATATAGATCTGCAATATCCTTGTCAAACTTCATACGTTTCTCTCTCTCTCTCTCTCTCTCTCTCTCTCTCTCTCTCTCTCTCTCTCTCTCTCTAACCTAACTTGTTTTTACGTCATCTGAAAACCAGGACGGAGGTTCAAGCCAGTGTGTCATATTTCTTCCTGTTTTTTTTTCTCAGGCGATTTGCCAGTATCACTCTACGGATATCTCATCTTTGCCATTTCAAGATGTAAATTTAAGATTTAAGATTTTCTACGAGGTAAAATGCTCTTTGTTTTATATGTAAAAGATATTAAATGACTTAAGGAGGTTGACACTTGAAATACCAGTAATGTCAATCATCCAAAAACATCTAGGATATAAAAATGGGAACCTAGTATGTTCATTTAATTTATTTGTGATCTATGCCATTTGCCATTTTTTGGTAATACGGGGTCCTAAAAGGAAAAATAATTTTCCTGAAATTATTGCTTAGAATTAGTTTGAACTATTATGAGTAATCAAAACATAACGCAAATAAAACAAACAATACTAATGCAAACTTTCCAAAACTTTTCATACAAATGGACATACCCTTAATGTCTCATTAAAGTAAAAAAAAAAGTTATGAAAATTGCTCATTTTCTTCTTGAAAACTTTCCGCCACAAAATATAGTCACTTAAAATAGCTTGACGCAGTTTCTATATTTGGTCCGGAGCATGCACTAACAAAACAAAACAAGAACAAAAAAAATAAAACACTTATGAACACAACAATTATATATATATAATGCAAGATAACTTTAAACACAGTTTTAGATCATTTTAAATTTCTTCTTTTATTGTTATTTTTTCTTGGCATTATAAGAATATGATCAAAGTTAAATTAAAGTAAAAAATGAATTTTTATATAACAATTATTTGCTTATATTTGTAGCTAAAATTCTATAATTAACTGCATAAACGATAAAAACCATCGATTTTGTAAAGATAAATCAAACAAGTAAATTGATAGCCAAATAATGTAAAAAAAAAAATGAAATGTTAATAAGAATTTAATTTTTGCTTTGAAAAGGTTGATATTCGATATCGGACAATATTGTATATATATATATATATTGTCGAGTGCTGATTAAATTGACAGCTTAAGCTAGATTATCTCTCAATCAACTAATTTAATATTAATGTAATGTGTATTTCCTATCGTTTAATGTATTTGTTATACGGCCAAAGTTTTCATGAAATTTCTATTTTTTCAAATACATAATTATTTTTTTATTTCTAAATTTGTGAAACTATTTGATCAAAGTTGATTGAATATTGATCCCCTAATAATACTACTCTAATGTAAGACATCTTTTATAAAGAAAACACACGTGAGATGCATAGAACTGACAACTATCAATAAATTGATCTAGCCGAGCTATTTGCAATTTTTTTTTTCAGAAACTCTTCGGCTTGTAGGGGGATCCAACAGATATGAAGGTCGACTGGAAATATTAACACAGAGAGGATGGGGAGAATGGGGAAGATGGGGAACAATCTGTGATAATCATTTAAACGATAAACTCGCTGTTGTTGCTTGTCGATCATTGGGGTTACCTTCGTAAGATTAACAGATATATATATTTTTAAAGCATTCATAAATTCATTATTATATAAAAAATACAAAATTGATTGTGATTTCATCAATAAAAGTGGAAATCAGCTTTCATGAATGAAATAAATACGTAAAATCGTGGATAATGTTCATACCAATACAATGTGTTATTGAAAATTATTCTTTCAATGAACGCTTAATTTTGTGGATAAAATCAACAACAAAATCCATTTGTATTCAGCGAATATTGATGAAACCACGGGATGAAACGCACAATACATTCATACACATATGTTACTTTTGTCAAGAAAAAAGATTCGTTTCTAAATTGGAACAATTTTTTTTGTTTCAATGATTTTTTAATTTTAAAAGCCTAAAGATATATATATTCCTCGGTCTTTAAATAATCAGGAATACACCTGAGGCCTATGGCGGGGCGCTGTACGGTCAAGGATCTGGTCCTGTCGTTTGGCAAGGTATTAAGTGTAACGGAAGTGAGTCGCGAATTACGTCTTGTATGCTGATTGGATTAGAATCAATCAATGGTAGTAAACAGTGTACCCATGATAACGATGTGTCCATCAACTGCTTGCCAACAAGAGGTGAGATATTTTTGTTTAGATTTATTTAACTCAATTAAGAAATAGATTTGTTAAAGACGAGCTTTTGTTTAAAATTATATCAAAATTTAGATGCAAATATAATCAATAAAATGCTTTCTACAGTGCTTTATTTTGGCTAGCTAGCATTACAAATAATAAAAATTACCTGCATTAGCGGGTCATAATTTTGTTATAAGCTACCTTCATACCTGCATAAAGCACCAAATAAAGTTAACCCCTTAACCTTCATACCGACCAAATTTGACCAGTAAGCCATTTTCATTTAAATATAGCAGCGTTACAATTGACAGATTTAAAGTCTAATGTATGAATGATGAAAAAATGTAAAGCAAAGTATTAATGTTTCCATATTAAATACATCTGGGTTTTTGTTTAAATAATGAAAGTCATTTTTATCATGAAAATGATTTAAAGGTTCCAGATATGAAAGATTGAAATACCGCAGCTACATATAAGAAAATAATGTGATTCAGAGCGCAGAGCATCTTCAAATACCCGGAGCAGAGTTCAACAGAATACAAATGATTTCCTTATGGATCATCAGCTATAAATAAACATTGAAACATCCCTACTCGACTCAGCTATTACTGAGACAAAATTTTTAATCTACGTACGAGTTATTATTTTTAATGTTGATGTCATACACAATGTTTATGTAATAGAATAATGTAAGAAAATATCATTCGTATCATTCTCGATCCACACATATGCCTACATGCATATGTTTAGATTCATAAACGCAAGAGTCTGACTGATTTTCTAAGTATGAAATATTTATTTTATCATCCAATTTGCTACTTCCGTTTGACGGGTTAAAGTTTAAAATCGTTTAAAGTCTAGTTAACCATGTCATCGGTTAAAAGCTATCACTTAACTAGGTAGCAGTTCGTCTGGGTATTAGTAGTCACGTGATAAATTTGTTTACCCATGCTTGTTTTGTGTACGTTTGTCTGTTGGTTTTAGACGAAACACGGTTAATCATAAATAATATATATATATATATATATATATATATATATATATATATATATATATATATATATATATATATATATATATATATATATATATATATATATATATATATATATATATATATATATATATATATATATATTGACAAAATTGATTTAAACAATCTAGATTACGGTAATACGAATAAAGAAATATTATCAGCCTATTAACAACCCTACAATATATCTAAGAAGACTTGTACTTTCTTTTTAAAAAAAACCAGCGGTATCGATTTTGATATTTATACTTTTTTAGTTACCGCTGTCCGACTTTATGGAGGAGAAAACGAATTGGAAGGTCGATTAGAAGTGTACAAACAAGGAAGATGGGGAACTGTATGTGATGCTGATTTGAATGATAACTTGGCTGTGGTCGTGTGTCGATCTCTAGGCCTATCTTGGTATGAGTAGACAAATGATAGGAATATCTAAAACTCATCTTACATACCCAATTATCCACAAAGCATAATATTTATCCCTATTCAAATTCTTAACTCTGATTTTTACCCAAATGAAATAAAAAGTTATAAAGTCAAATTGTATTTTTTGTTATTTTAATATGGCTAGGAATACATCTAAGGCTTACGGAGGTGCTATATTTGGAGTAGGGTCAGGTCCTATCTGGATGGATACTGTTAACTGTAGTGGATCCGAGGCAAACTTAACGGAATGTAGACACAGAGGTTGGGGAGTCAGTGATTGTGATCATGGAAAGGACGTATCAATCAACTGTTTGCCACCCAACGGTCAGAAGATATTCCTTATTTACAGAATTGAAAGAAAAAAATTAAAATGACGGAAAACAAAATGGTTTAAAAAATGATTATATAAAGATTAAACTGGTTTATTTTTCATTTATTTTTTGAAATCTTTTTAAAATCTGACATCTTAATGACAGTGTATTTACAATTCCATTATCATAAAATATTAGAGGATATCAACATTAATATAAAGACAACATAAGACGATTATTATAGATACTGTATACTGTAACGTTTCTGAGTTCGATATGGGATTCGGCTGCTCTGCCTGAGCAAGTCAAAGAGTGAATTAAATAATCTATTTCCTCAATCACAGATTTTAATTTGAAATATGTACATATAATATCCCCTGGCTCTCTGTGGCGCACGCACTTCAAATTACTATTGCGTATGCGCTGCTCGGAGACAGGAGCGCACGCGCTGTTCCGGGACTGTAGCGTACTAACAAGCCAATCTGTATATTTATTAATCCAAATATACTCCTATAGTCTCGAAAGCCTATTACAGGCACGTAAGACCATTGACAGGTTACCGACCTTAATTACTTCCCTGGCTTCGATGTGTTGATGTCTCGGCCGTCAAACACAGAATCCCCGATCCTACTGATTTTTCTCGGCTTATATACCCTTCGGGTATCACGTGACCAGCTGAGGATCGAATGGGATGAGTACATTAAACCGGAAGTTAGTCAGCACAATTCTACCACAGGGAACCGAAGGGATATTTTCGATTTTGATCATAACTTCGCTTCAATACATTTAATTCTGAAGTAGGGAAAGCACGAACTAATGAACAAATATATTTATAAGCAAGTTGTAACAATTAAATGTAACTAGATTTTCTTGTCACATATTTTCAACTAGATTTCAACATGATTTCTACGCTGAATCAACGCTGATATGACGTTGAAACAAAGTTAAATTTTTTATTTTGCTCCACTTTCATATGCAACCATAGTTCAACTCTGATTTAAACGTTGCAGCCTGATGTTGAAACATTGTTGTTTTAATAATAGGTGTCCACACTTATTTAAATGTGACCTACCGTTAAGTATCCTTTCTATAACATGAAATAGTTGATATGTTGAAAAAAGCATTACCCATGAGTAGACGTAAAATTCTGATTTTCATTCAGTCCGGCGGGGAAATGCACTCTTTGTTCACCTTCTATAGCAAAATTTAGAAGATGAGGGACAGTCTGTCAAAGTCTTTTAAATAGTTAACTTTCTGTGGTGATTTGTCGATTTTTAGGCTTAGATTAACAAATCAATAGTTTTTAAAGGGAGAACAAATTATGTTCTTTAGTTGTCATGTCATATCGAAATGCCGACTTGTTAATATGTCTAACAAAATAAAAAAAAATAAAAACTGGAATTTAAAAAAGCCTCAGATTTTCATGGCTAATTAATTGATTAGACTACCATATTATAAATTACTATAAAATCGGATTAAAAAGCTCAATAATTTTGAAAGACAATACGAAGCAATTCTGTGAAACCAAAATAATGTAAAATTGTTTTTTTTGTAACAATAAAGTTCACAACAATTTGCCTTTAATGTGTATTTAACAAACACAATTGTACTATAATAAAACAACAGTCAAGCCATTCATTATTATATTTTTTGTATATCTAGAAGGTCTTGTTCGACTTGTTGGAGGACCGACTCAATATGAAGGTCGATTAGAGGTGTCCAAATTTGGAAGATGGGGGACGGTCTGTGACGATTATTTGAATAACAATCTTTCTGTCGTGGTGTGTCGATCTCTAGGTTTACCTTGGTAAAATGATAACCAATATATTGTCTTAAAATCCTTGTTTTTTAGGGAGATGTACTACAAACAAATTTGTTATTGCGTGTTTGTAGTCGACAATTTGCAATGACTATGGCAACGTCTTTTAAAAAATTTAATTCAATGATTAGATTTACATTTTTTTTTTAAATTTCCCAGCCTTGTCTACAAATGTAATTTATGTTTCAAAATCCATGAACTTTTCAAATGATTGTTTTGCGTAATAGAAAAAGCCATTCTAATAACATGAGGCGATAAATGCCCCAATTACACAAAAAATCTTAAGATCAAATAACTTTTTTTTAAATATTAAACTATATCTTTGCACACAAATTATTATAAACAAATGATTATAATGGTCATGGATTTTAAATTTTAAGGAAAACATCTGTGGCTTATGGAAATGCTGCATACGGAGAAGGGTCAGGTCCCATCTGGTTGAATAATGTGATCTGTTCTGGATCTGAGACAAGTATTAAGGAGTGCAAACACACGGGTTGGAGATCACACTACTGTGACCATGGTGTGGACGTATCTATTAACTGCTTGCCACCTGACGGTGAGAAAATTATTTATTCTTATTGCAACGATCACAAAAAATGCCTGGAACATAAAAAAGAGAAACCAATAAATTTCCATAAAAATAGAAATAATAAAACTCGGTTTTCGACGTTTTGTTTTAATAATTTAATAAAAACTAGAACTTCAAAAAAGCCTCCGATGTTCATGAATAATTGGTCTTGATTAGACTACCATATTATCAATTTCTAAAAAATCAGATTAAAAAGCTCATTAATTTTGAAAGACAATACAAAGCAATTCTAGATCTGTGTGAACAAAATTGGTTTTATTTATAACAATGGGGTTTACGGCAAATTACCGTTATTGTGTATTTAAAAAGCTCAGTAATTTTGAAAAACGATACGAAGCAATTCTACGCGTGCACAATAATGTAAAAAAAAATTATTTATAACAATAAAGTTTACAACAATTTACTTTTAATGTGTATTTAACAAACAAAACTGTACTATGACAAAAAAAAAAGCAGTCAGGCCATTTATTATTATATTTTTGTATATCTAGAAGGTCTTGTTCGACTTGTTGGAGGACCGACTCAATATGAAGGTCGATTAGAGGTGTCCAAATTTGGAAGATGGGGGACGGTCTGTGACGATTATTTGAATAACAATCTTTCTGTCGTGGTGTGTCGATCTCTAGGTTTACCTTGGTAAAATGATAACCAATATATTGTCTTAAAATCCTTGTTTTTTAGAGAGATGTACTACAAACAAATTTGTTATTGCGTGTTTGTAGTCGACAATTTGCAATGACTATGGCAACGTCTTTTAAAAAATTTAATTCAATGATTAGATTTACATTTTTTTTAAAATTTCCCAGCTTGTCTACAAATGTAATTTATGTTTCAAAATCCATGAACTTTTCAAATGATTGCTTTGCGTAATAGAAAAAGCCATTTTAATAACATGAGGCGATAAATGTCTCAATTACACAAAAAATCTTAAGATCAAATAACTTTTTTTTAAATATTAAACTATATCTTTGCACACAAATTATCATGAACAAATCATGGTCATGGATTTTAAATTTTAAGGAAAACATCTGAGGCTTATAGAAATGCTGCATACGGAGAAGGGTCAGGTCCCATCTGGTTGTATAATGTAAACTGTTCTGGATCTGAGACAAGTATTACGGAGTGCAAACACAAGGGTTGGGAATCACACTACTGTTGGCATAGCGAGGACGTATCTATTAACTGCTTGCCATCTGACGGTGAGAAAATTATTTATTCTTATTGCAACGATCACAAAAAATGCCTGGAACATAAAAAAGAGAAACCAATAATTTTCTACAAAAAAAAGAAAATGATCAAACTCGGTTTTCGACGGTTCGTTTTAATAATTAATTTCGTAATGCTTTTAGTCAGATTTTTAGAGATTTTAAAAAAACCAGCGTAAAACGAATGGTTTTCAGTCTTAAATGCGAAAAAAAATAGATTAATTTTCGTTTTTATTTTTCTGCTTATCTTTGCTGATGCAGGCGTTGAATTTAAAAACTGGGATCATCCCCTCTCTGGGGTAGCAGACTTCTACATTTCTCAGTATTGCTGCTGTTATCGTCTTCCTTCTTGTCCCATACATTTTTCTCCACCAGATAGAAACTTCTACTGCTGCTGTAGTACACTACTGCAGATATTTCGATTAGTTGCTCCCTAGCAGTCGGGCAAACGAACTTTTTTTTTAAACGCTTGAACGAAATTTATTACTCATAAATTTTACTGAACATAAATTTGATAAAATATATATGACGTCATGAACAAATTTTTTAGACAACATTAAAGTAACAATAAGATCAGATTCATCATTCTTTTTTGTTGTAAAGAAAAGCGAAACGCAGTTCAATATTCCTAATATTTGTTCAAAAGATTTTGCTATGGTATTTGTTATTTTTTACTTCTATGAATATCAAGATAATAACGTGTTATGTCTTAAAGAGAATTTAACCACTTGTATTTTATTTTATGTTCAGAATTCTCTGAGATATTGATATAATTTACCCCTTAAAACCCCTAATCAATCGAAAATAGAATTACTCCGGCCTTTTAAGGATCACATTGGGCGTATTTTTTGTATAAAATTAATAAGATACATATTTTCAAAAAAGTTCCGTAAAATTAAAACGTTGCGAAGGTTAGTTATTTCATAACTCTAAAACATATTTTTAACTTATTGTTATTATAGAAAACATGATTGAAAAAAACTGCACATAATGTATCATTTAAGGTCGGTAGTGGGTTTAAAATTTTGCACCCTCTGCGCGGGGTATTGCGCATTACTGTTGTAAAACACAAATTTAAATTAAAATGTTCAATGATACAGGTTATCATGTAACGTTTTTATGTCAGAAAAATGACTTATCAAAAAATTATTTTAAGTGAAATGAATCGTTAGAATAATGTCAGAAGTATTTTATTTTTTTCGCCGCTTCTTCAAAATCGACGTTCTTGTCGTCGGGGTCAACGTCTTAGGATGACGTCAGTTGAGACTCTGACGTAACAATTGACAAAAATTAACGTCGTGCATTTTCTATTACTGCATCAATAATTAAAATCAAAAACTATAATTTGCAAAATAAAATCATATACGCGACCCTTCTACGTTCTGTGTGAGTGGGAATATATTTTTTCTTCTAATACAAATAAAATTAAATTTGATTCGTAAACATCCTTTTGTTTTATACAATTCTATAATGTAAAATGGCTGGCACGGCACGTTTATTGGATCAAAATGTGAGAACGGATAGCCTAAAAACCATCCGGTCAATTTCGTTTTAATTTGGTAAAAAGTTTACTTATACGTTAACCTTCCATCGCTGAAAATTGAAAGAAAATCGTATGTTTTTAATTTTTTAAATATGAAATTGAAAATTTTAAAACCCTCATTTTCCTGTATAATCCTATATAAAATGTCGGTGATGAATCGGACATACGACCAAAATTTGAGCGCGACAAACAGATAAACTATTTGGTCAATTTACTTTATATTTTGCACATAGTTTACTCATAAGTTGACATTTCACTGTAAAAAAAAATTTAAAAATCGTATGTTTGAAACATTCTCCCCCGAGACTCCTTAAAATCGACTAAGATGGCGGTTTTTGGATAAAGGTTAGTATTATAGATCGAGATCGGTATTTAGAAATTGCAGCAACATAGCCGCATAACACTACCTGTACTCCAATTAATATATATGTAGGACTCCAAACTGTGTTGGCACTCCAAAGTCCGACGGTCACGCCAAAGTCCGATGGTCTACGCCAAAGTCCAATGGTGTGACTCGCCAAAGTCCGACGGTTGACGTCATTCGCCAATGTCCGATGGTGTGTCACTCCAAAGTCCGATGCTTGACGTCATTCCCCAAAGTCCGATGGTGTGTCACGCCAAAATCCAATGGTTCACAAAAAAGCGCGAAACTTTTCACGATCCGCTTTAATACAATCAATGTTTAAACGAAACGACTTACGTAAGTTCGAAATTAAACCGAATTAGAAATTAAAAACAAAACCACTGAGGCCATAGTCATTATTTATATAGTTTACTTTCCGCCTCCCGTTTCAAAGCAAATTGGGGCGCAAAATATATTTCGAGAGACGGTGCACTTTTCCGTTTTCACAATCTTCCACCGTAGAGACCCCTTGGAATCATCTGTGTCAATTTTCATCATCTGTCCCTTTCTCCAGTAACCAGACAGAAACACATTTGTTCCGGCGGAAATGGCAGAATTTTGTTTAAAATCAACAAAGTCGCCCACGCTCGGGTCGAATTTTTCCAGTGTCCTTAACGGAGCCGGTTTCTTGGAAAACAGTTCAAGGGGGTAGTGATCATGGTTCCAATGATCAGGGTTCTGTAAGAAATTTAAAGGGGCATGGTCACGATTTTGGTAAAAAATCATTTTTCCGATTTTAATATTTACAATGCTTCAGAAAGGCATTTTAAAAAGTCAACCGAAATTTGAGTGTTATTTGTTGAGTTATAAGAGAGTTACAGAGCATGAAAATCTACATTATGTAAAATAAGCGTTTGTTTACATTTTGAACGTTGAAGTAACAATTTCAGTTTTAAACCTAAAACGAATGGGTTTAACTTTAGGAACTGTTTATTTATGCTTAAAATAAATAAAAAGATAGACAAATAAGCTGGATAAAGATTTTTACTGGTATATTGAACCTATGTAAACAAAAACAAGGCCACGAGTCTTGTTTACATGACAAAATTATGTAAGCCCAGTATCTTGCTTATAACTCTACGAATGACTCTCAAATTTTATTTGATTATTAGAAATGCATTTCTAAAGCATTGTAAATAATAAAGCCATGAAAATAGAATTTGACCAAAATCGTGACCATGCCCCTTTAAACAAAAAACTAACCAGAGTTAATGCACTGAAAGAACGTTTCCATCTTTGTTATTATCGAATTCCAACGAAAAAGTATACGAGTATCGATCCTACCTCTTTCATTTCCCATAAGGAGTTCGAGTACCGTCTTTTGTTGTGTGTGTCTGGTGGACTTTGAAATCTTCGTTCGTACGGGTCCGTGTAGTATGAACTTACAACAGACTAAACAAAATATGAAAATAACATTTGTCTCTCGCTTTTTTCCTCACTTTCTCAAAAAATATCCCTCATCTCGAAGGCCTGCCGCATCCATCTTAGGATTCTTGGATTTAAATTGTTTATTATCGACGTTACCAATAACGTTCTCGTGACGTGACGTCATAGACGTAATCTTTTTTTTGCGCAACATCGGAGTAGCTTTGCGCGTAAACAAACGGCGGAACATCGGACTTTGGCGTGTTCGACTGTCTGACTTTGGCGTAACGTGTCTATAGGAGATAGACCGTCGGGCCCTAGCGTAACGATCGGGCTTTGGCGTCCCTACATGTATCTCCAACAACCCATCGGACTTTGGCGAGACCATCGGACTTTGGCGTGACCATCAGACTTTGGAGTCTTACATATATGTCCAATCTATTTCTACACGTTTTATCTCCGGCAACAACGGGCATTTTGTGCCTGTTACCTAAAGTGCCACTTAAGCAGTAAACCTATATGCGGTTAACTACGCTGAGTTTACTGTAGGACTGTTCATTCATTCAAACAAATATAGTATGTTTTTCTAAACTTAAAGTTATATAGTCTGGGTTTTTTTATTGTCATTATTTATAACAATATTACATGTTATCCGTTCATAGCCGTTACACACTGGAAATAGTTCGTGATAAATACTTTATAGTTACCAACTCTTAGTTTTATTTTATAAACACTGACTGGATAAGATTTAACAACAGTCTTAAATGCATCTTGTTAATCACTGTATATTCAGATAACGCAGTCCAACTAATTGGAGGAGTGACTGACAATGAAGGTCGTTTACAGGTGTACAAATTTGGAAGATGGAGATCAGTGTGTTTTAATGAGTTGGATGATAAACTATCTGCCGTGGTGTGTCGATCTCTTGACCTACCTTGGTGAGGTTTAATGAAAAACAAAAGCGACATTTGTAATATAACAACAAAGTACAATTTTATATATATTTTTTTAAGTCTTATCAATTAAAAATTGGATTAGAAAACCCAGCCGATTTTCATTATGATACTCTTTGTTTTGAAATATTTAGGAATACATCAATGGTTTTTGCGAATGAACCATTCATTGATGGAGCGTATAAATTGCGTATACTATGCAATGGGTCTGAGAGAAGCGTTGACAAATGCAAGAAACAACGATACATTTGTCAATCAGAAGTTTTTATCTTCTGTTTGCCACCTGAAGGTAAAAGCCTGCATTCCCATTTTTTCTGACATTGTTTATTGTTTTGAGACAAACGTATTCCATATTATACATACACTGTATTGCGTAGAGCTTGTATAATGACATTTTAGAATATGAACATTATCAGTCGTGTACTTTGATTAACATGTTATTCACATTTTTTGTTTGTTATACCAAAAAGATGCATTCACAAAGTTGAACGATGGTGGAATGGTACTTCCATTACATAAACAAGAGCAATGTTAATGTTCTTGATATCTTAAGTATCTTCAGTAATTAGGGCTGCTAAAAATCGACAGGTTTATGCCGTTAAAACTACGTGAACTTTGTAGGAATATACCAGGAAATCTCAGAGAGGGGAAAGGGTTTTATTTTTCGATTGTTCCCACTTTAAATTTGCAAGAGCCATTATAAATTGCTTTGACGTTAAGGAAATGAAATCTGAGTTTTTATGAATAGGATAACACCAAAAGTCGGTTAGCACTGTTTTGAAATGGTTTACTGTTATATGTTCCGGTCTGAAGAAAAACATATTTAATTTTTTTTCTCTTATGTTTGGTTTTTATGGTGGTTTGAGCTTGTATAAGGAGCAATGCATTAAAACTTTTCATTCCGAACAAGATGAAGTATAACAGAAGACCTTTTCTGTACTCGTAACAAATTTTTAGTTTTCCTGAAAACCATACTATTAAACTCAAAAATGTGATTTTCTTTTACTGCATTTACTTTTCAAAAGTAATAGTTTCTCCTTACAATAAGATTATTAAAAAGTGTAAAAAAAAAAAAAAAAAAAAAGAAAAAAAACCCCAAAAACATTTATACCACATATGAATGTTTTTCATGAGAACTGTGATTAGCACTGTCAGCAAGATGAGTACTAATGACTCAATCTGACTTCCTGAAACAATCAAAAACCGCTTAATGGTATGACTGTAAATTCCTAATTAAACGCGAGGAATTAATATCCACTTATAATCCCCATAAGGATCCTTCGTGGATTTTTAAATCTCGCCATTATTTTCTGAAAGTTGAAAACAATCAGAAATAAAGAGAAGAATTCAAAATTCACGATTTTATATTCTCGCGATTTGATACAATACAGCTGGATCGCAGAATAAAGTACTCGCGAAATATAAGGAATTTATGGTGATGTGTTATTTCGGATCAAAGTGCATTTACACAAACTTATACTTTCAACAGGTCAAAAGCTCATACATTTATTATATATCCTTCACAACTTTTTGTCTGAATGTTTCTAAGCTATCTGAAAACACGTCAATATATCACAACAAGGTAAAATGAAAGAAACGATTTTACCAAATTATTTTTTAAAATGGTTAAGAATCTTTAACTTAGATGTCTGTCTACATGTATGTTTGGTCTTTTAAGTCTATATAAAATGAGGAACGATAAAGTTTACAATTTTTGCAAAGGACCAAAACCAAATGTCTTTATATAAAACATTTTTTATATTTTTCATTCAAACGCAATCAACAAAACATATGCCACCATGTTGTAGTCAACGAGATAAAAAAGGTAATCACTACATGCGATTTCTTGGGTCACAATTCAAGAAAATGAATTCCGAGCTCTGTTGGAAAAGTACACGTACAAAAAGTTGTCACTGCATCAATCGTTAGGTGCGCTGTAGTCACATTAATTGCTACATTCTAGTCTGATGCCCAAATAAAAAGTTGGCTAAATTTTATTTTTATGCGTAGAATGGGTTGAATAAAGCTTGAATAATAAGCATACATAGTAACATGACAACTATATGAATTGGAAAGAGCACTTATGAATATTTCCCAGAATTCCTAGTCATGGTTTTTAACATGAGTAATTAAAAGAAAACCGCTAGTGACGCTAGTTATTATTATAAGGACCTTAGATATCAACAATTCCCTACAAACTATTCTGATAATGTTCCGTGAATCATTATTGTTAGCTAAACTCACGTTTTCACTTAACACTTGTTTAGATTTAACAGTAATGTTTATTTACTTAATATAAAGAATACGATTTCCGACTTGTTGGAGAGGCGTCAGATTATGAAGGTCGGTTGTTGGTTTACAAATTGGAAAGATGGGGAACAGTGTGTTTTGATGATCGGATTATTCCATTCTATGATACCGTGTGTCAATCATTAGGTCTGCTTTGGTAAGGTTTTTTTTTATTACTAAGTTATGTTTTAAACTGACAGTAAATATCATTTGTATTTCATCTAACAAGTTGGTTTATATGTAATAACACAGTTTTAATTCCTTCAAAGATGATGAATTGATTCTAAGAAAACAGGTTTACTGGAAATCAGACACCGTATATGTATACCTTGAAAATGTCAGATCCATTGCTTAGATTCCAATTTTGTTTTTATTCGTAATGTGTGTCCCTTTTTGTGATTTGTACTCGAAGTTAAGCTATAATTGCATGTCCAACGCACAAATGTTGGTCAACACAAGTGACATCCACAGAATAAAACTCTTTTATTCAGCCAACTAAAAGGTGACTAAAAAGGAAATAAAAGGTAACTGAATAAACGTAGCCATTAAATCACTTGTCCAACCCTTTCAGTTAAAATTCAGTTCACTGAATGGTAGCTTTTAATATTGTAACCAATTCAACGACATAAGTTATTACCTGTATAAGTAAACATTGTGAACTTTTGTGACGTTAGCTTATTTGTGAAATACCTAAGATATAAATGATCTGTTGCATAGTACGGTGAAAATAATGATTCGGATAAAAATATTAAATCGACTTTTGCTGCGTTTCCATTATTTCAGGAATTCCTCTAAGGCTGTGGACAGGAAACGTTTTTACACGGAGGAAATTCTGAATTGTGATGTATCTGAAAGAAGCATTAAGGAATGCACATGGGAACATTACTCTAAATGTTCCTCAGGAAAGGATGTTTTTATCAGCTGTCTGCAATCAAAAGGTTATATATATATATATATATATATATATATATATATATATATATATATATATATATATATATATATATATATATATATATATATATATATATATATATATATATATATATCACACATCAACATAATTCGATGGAAAGGAAGAAGATAAAAGTTTTCTCTTTCCACACTATCTCTTTTTTATTTAGAAAATTAAAAATCACAAGAAAGATAACTACTTGTAATTTCATTCAGAAACTTCTTATGGGAAATTCTTGCACGGAAATCGCTCAGAACGTCTTAGGGTATTTTTCTATTCTGTATCCGGTCAGTTTATTGTCATATAAAATGCTTTTAAGTTTAGCCGTGTCAACCAGACAAGACGGAGGGGTGTTTTAGAGGAGAAATTATGAAATTTTTCATTTTATGGGGAGGATATTGTTATTGTTATATTGAAAAACTAGATGAATGTACATGTCTCGCTTATTGTAATATTTCCAATAAAACATTAAAGTAGACTAATACTTGTTATCGAAATTCCAATATTGGCTATATTAGAAGAGACCTGTTTTTTGGCTGAATTATTATGAATATGAAGTTCATAGAATTTATTAATATTTCGATGTTCTGTAATAAATAAGGTAATTATTTCATATTTTGAAATTTCAACCAGAAAGTATTTTAATTTTGTAATTCTTTTAAACGTGTAAATTGCAGATGATCTAGTTGCTTCGGTACATAAACCTTCCAACTCACCGCGCCAACAATTTAGTATCAATACTTGGCTGATATCAACACTCGGTGCAATGGTGCTCTTGCTCCTCTACAAAAACTGACGTATCTCGAGACTTGGAGCAACGTGAGGTTTTGCAACAACAAATGCGCTTGTTAATAACAATAAAATTTGCGTATTATATTTTGAAATTTGTAATTTTTTAAACATTTTATCTGTGTCCATGTTTTGTCACAGGTTAATTTTTATCTTAGATTTTTTTTCAACATTGTGATGTTATTTTGGTCACTAGGAAATTATATAGTCCTGAGGAATACAATAAAATCCAAGGACTTTACATAGATACACATTGCTACTTCAATAAAATATGGTCTGCAAATAGATAGACAAAACTTACAACTTCGATAATTATTAAATTCAAATATCATCATAGATTTTTATTGACTGTATTTAAACATCTTATATCGGCGCGGTGTTGCATCTTTTGCATATATTCTGTTTATAGTTACATTTACGAAACTAACATTGTATCCATAAAAAAATTTCCAAAACCACAGACAAGTACTGTAGTATTTATATTTATATTTGGCTGCAAATTTTTAGGTCATCCCATTAGGTTCATTGGTTTTTGTTTTTGTCCGTTTTTTCATATTAAGCATTGTATGCGAACAATGATGTTAGGACAGGCTGTGATCTTTAGCAGCGCGGTATTTAAAATTTTTCTTAGATTTAGGAAAGACTGGAAGAAACTGTTTACAAAAACAGTATTTCATTCAATTGTACTAATCTCGATTTATGTGATAGCTTAAAATTGTTAATAAGAAAAAAGATCATTATTTACAACGAAAGTAAAGCGCGAATGAACATGTTGTCCATAACGTGAAAATTAGAACAGCGCTCTCTGATATACGATTTATTTATTTTTTTCAATTTTATATCTTTTTCATGACATATAAGAGGCTTTTGTTCGGATTTTGATAATTATAAGGAGTGGTTTTTCAACGGTTCGAGACAACAGGAAGAAGTGTTACTACTGAATGGTAATCTGAGTATACTGCTTAGTGCAGTAACATTGTACGACTTTATAGTAGTGTAGTGTCATCGCCAGGTGTACTGAATTTGATTTATAACAACAGTGTGTGATTAGCTATGCAACAAAACGCTTTACATTTACGTAAAATATGCGTTATAAAGAAAACCCATCAAATTAATTGGAATAAAATGAGTATTTTTGTTTGTTAAGCCTAAGTCCAGGACTATGTGAGAGCCCCTCTATCTGTTATTATCTTTATTGTGTATATAAGGATCATAATTATCCATTTGATATATGAAATCTTTTTGCTTTTTTGTTTTAATTTTTTTTTATTTTGTATTGTTAATGTCATGATTTTATGATTTTTGCATGCTTTATCAGGTTCTTAATTTTTTAACAATAAAAATTTTTTTAAGTGATGTATTAAAATATCTATAAGGGTTGTTAGAAAAGTTTGCGGACAAGTCTAAATGTAAGCAGAATATTTGCATGATTTCAGCGAAACTTTTAAGAATTTAACTTGACGTATTTTTTTTTTAAAAAAAAGTAAAGATTTAGTTGTTAAATGCACCATAAAAATATACAGCTTAATCATTGTTATAAGATATGATCCACGAAGCATGTCAGTTTTTGACTTTTTAAAAAAAATCGTACGCATTTTTCCTTATTAAAAAGGTACCGTTTAAGCCCAAAAAATGCACGATATTTCATATGACGTCAAAATAACTCGTAAAAGTCGGTTTGTGAAATTTTCAATTCAATTGAAGACTTTTTTTACTGTTTTTTTTTTTGCCGAATATGAACAATTAACGCTTGAAAATTGAGTCAAAAACATTAATGTCGATTGTCATCTTGGAGCACCGAGCAATCATAAAATTTTGTGTGCAAGCAGGAAAATCTCTGATGGTGACCAAAAGGTTTTTAGATGCTACCGGAGATGACCAACATGTGTTTATTTTTGTAAACCAAAGGTTCACAATTGGAATGAGAGGTTTAAAGGTGAAGGAACTGATTTCTTGAGAACCCAAGCTCGAATTTTGCACCTATGGATTTCGTTTTATTTCCTTATCTAAACTCAAAACTGCTGAAACAGAGATTTGTGGGCCTAAATTGACTATGTTATGCAACAAGACATTATACAAAAACTTAAAAATGCATTTTATAAATGGGTTTAATGACATGAATAGCGTGTGGAACTAAAAGGTACTGACTTTGTAAAAGAGTGCGGGTTTGCCTTTCAGTTGTTTGACGTCACCTGACGTCGTGGAATATATAAAATGGTGCCCCGTAAACCGAATTCATGCAAAGTAAAAATCACTGTTTATTCTTAAAAGTTCTTAAAATCGTGTGATATTTTTGCATACTTCATTTTAATCGATAGTCTTTTAATAAAAAATATGTCATCAGTCAAACAACACAGTAATTTTTCCGTAATTTACTTTGTCAGCTAACTTTTCTAACAACCGTCATTTATGTATTTGAATTAATATTTTACATCTTATCAACTTTTTTATCCATAAACAATTGTAGAATATTTTGCATAAGTTCATTGATGTAATATTGATATTGCATATTTTGTTCTATATCTTTCCCGAAATTTTTGATTAATGAAATTTGTTTGCATCATGCAGGTGAACTATACAAGTATATAGAAATCATGTATCGATTTTAAATTTTTACTGCATGACAATATGGACTTTTATTTATGTGAAACAGGTTATTGAATAATCTATCGCACTATACTTCCTTCTGTTGAATCTGAATAGAGATTTAAGGTCAGACGACACGTTCCTCAATTTTAGATAACTTTTTCCAGGAATTTGTTAATGGTTTACTACTACTTTGACAAGCTTTCTTGCAAAAATTAGGGTACCTTACCAGGCATTTCTGGAAAATACTAGAGTATGCAATTTCCTATATATCCTCTTCTTGAAAATACACTTGACTTGCTGATATAAAAATAAATACATCTACAGCACAGCGAAATTCACTAGATTAGAACTAAATCTCCGCCGGGGCGGGGCTTTGCACTCACGACCTCTAAAACCTTTACGCTACTGGCAGTAAGCGGCCACGGTTCTAACCACTCGACCATGTAGACATTAATCAAATCCACGTAAATTTTGATAATTTTTAAAGTAATTATAAAATTAATATTTATTATTGCAACTCTTTATTACGAGGAGATACAAAATAGATTCTCGAGGAACGTGTCGTCTGACCTTAAATGATTTTACATGTTTTAGGAAACAGCGGAAATGACCCTTTTTTGTCACGTCATAAACGCATGCGAAATGAACAATGGTGTTAAAGTAAACCAACTATTATTCGCAACGACTTTATTCTGCCATTTACCGAAGATAAAAAGATTCACGGCTATTTTTTTTCGAACACGCTTTACTGTATATGAAACCCATACAACAAAGACTAGTTCCCGGCAAGATACACTTGCGACAAGGAGGCTGTAGCGATTCTCGCGAATATTTCACGCTCGCGAATAAAAGTTGGTTTACAGTATATTTCATTGAAATTCTACTTTATTGAAATAACATGTATATATCATTCAAATATCTTTTTGATAAATTATGATGATTTTTGTCTAAATTTGCGAATAAATAAATTCACTCCTTTAACTTTCGAATTCATTGTTGAGCTTACTATATTCTAATTCTAATTTAAATAGCCCTGATAGGTAATGTTAACATAATTCATTATTGGTTTTTTCATACTTTCGATGTTAACTTCATTTGGATTGTTACTGATCGATCGAAAATTAACCTTCATATGTATGGAATTTGCTATTTCATCTGTCTAAGCGGCAAAAATGATAACTTATATACTTTTATTCACTTTTAAATACGTATTAATTGAATAATTCAGATATGGATGTAAATATCTTCATTTAATTTTTTTGATATTCTAATTGAGCTATAAAAGTATATATTGCTAGCAAAAAATTCTATATCCCGCGATAATAAGTTCTTTTCTGAGATGATAGCCTCGTTCATACCAACATAAGTAGCCAAAAAAGCTTTTATTGTTTGAATATCCATTATGAGTGACTATTTATAGACATTTATTGCCTCTTTTTATTAAAGCAAATTATCTTTAACCAATGAGGACAAAAACTTTAAAGCAAAACCATATGAATGTAATCTAGTGAAAAATGAAACCGTTTGTTTTCAATCTTACCATTTTTACAATTCTGCACTTTTCATTATTTTTGAATTATGTTTAATTTGTTTTGTTTGGTAAAAAAAAATTGTATTGGATACGCAGTGAACAAAAAAATGCAAATTAGTTGTTTGCATATAATAGGAATTTAATTTCCCACAGCGATATTAAGATCCATAATTAGAGTATTATCTTGTAGAGTATTAATATCTTATTGGTAATACCTTTCACACGGATAACATTCAAGGTATCGGAGTTTTAAGTCGAGCCACTGTCAAATACTCGTTGAATAATTTAAAATTGCGTATCCCGAAAAGTAATACTAGAGTAATGTACAACTTATCATTAAATAAAAACCATTAAATTACCAATCTTAATCAAATTAATATAATAATTAATATTATCCATATATTACTTATGATATTCTCTAAACTTTATATTTTCCTGTGATGCTAAAGTACATGCTAATGAGATATACAAATCACCTAGGGACTCTTAAACATGTCATGCTCTATGCTATATCATGAGTTCAAGTTCTACTTTTTATCTAAATCAGTAATGTCCAGATTATTTGTAAATATAACAAATCAACTCAACCATTAACTTAATTGAACATTTAATATCAAATGATTTAACAACTTATGCACTGATCTGTCTCTCCAATTACATGTATACAAATTATTTTTTTTACCTAAAACTCAATATTTACATCCAATTATGACTCCCTATATTTCTTACGGAAATTGATTGTAATTCACAGCTGACAAGATAAAATCTAGTACACAATCCACTACTAATCAGTTTATTTATCGATCTACAGCTTCAGCAACCAAAGACAAAGACTACAACCATTTCATGCATATCTTTTCAATTTTATGCTATGGTATGCGATTTTAATGATATGCTATGAGGTTTCAATGCAATGCAATGCTATTAGATTTGTATGCTATGCTGAGAGATTGATATAAAGGGCTTATTGATATTGTATGCTTGCTATGCCATGGTATGCTATGAGATTTGATAAAAAACGCCTCCATACACAGATGAGTTACACACATTTGGAAGTAACATGATAAAAAGCCAAAGTTTACCACTTATCTTCAATGTGAACATTTGCTGCGCTCCATTGACTGTTCGGAACACCCCGCACATGTGCAAAGTCAAAGGAGTGCAAAAATACGCTGTTCTCGGACTGTTCTCTCTGTCCACGTGCAAGAGGTAGTGCAGCCAGAATTCAACATGGCGACGAATGCACAAAACAGAGCCACGCTCTGTGAATGTGATACATGTCAATGCCTTTTTCGAGACTTGGAGGAGTTTGCAAACCACGCATGTGATGATCCTGGTAAATATAAACAAAATACATTGATTTTAAGTTCTTTGAACAATCTAAACACCATTATCTCTAACAAGTGCCTTGTTTATACGACAACTCGCAACATGTATAGGGGGCCTGGACCACATGTTAAGGGCAGATTTTTTTGGTATTCTTTTAGTGAGCGATTCTTGTGTACAATATACAGATATTTACAAGAACAGTCATTTAAATTTAGTACTAGTAGCTGCAGAACTGTAGATCCACGGGAAAGCGGGTATAGCTTTAATTTCAGCCTAAAAATTGCAGTTAGTATATTTATTTTTCCACAAAAGCGCTCTTAAGGTACTTCACTTCACCGAGACTTGTACTTTTTAAAACACTACGTCACAAGATGGCAATTTAAATGTTTTGTTAAACTGTATCAATTGATTTAGATGTATATCGAATGTCAAATCATATAAAACTAATATTTAAGATGCAATATTTGATTTTAACACAATGAATTTTGCAACTTCTTTAAATAAGTTCACTATTTATAATTAAACGTGTAACGTTTGGTAGAAGAACAAAATGAAAAAATACAACTATTAGTTTATTTCATATTCCAAGTCTGAGATTTTATTCAATGAGTGCAGATATATGCTACTATTAGTATATAAAGTACATTACATAATTTGGTATACATTTTTCAGATTCTTCGTTTTAATCTTAAATATGTTTAACGGTAAATAGTGAAGTAATAAACAGAAAAGTGAATCAAAATGAATTATGCAAATGTCTGCTTTGGTTAAATACAGTTAAAGCAATATGAGCTGCATTTTTCATGTTGAATTTTTGTTTTTACTAAAATGTTCTTTTCTACTTAAATGACAAAAATATCATGGTTTTTAAATTTCTGTTTGCCATATTTTTGTGGAAAAGGCCGTTAAGAAGCCTTATTCGGAGCAAAATTGAATTATTGTCGTCCTGTACAAAAATTGATTTGCTATATATTCCTTAGAAGAGAAATATTTCCTTTGACAAAAATTAATGATTTTTTCAAACCTTATTTATCATAAAAGTTTAAGTTATATGCAGACTTATCATACTAGCAGGTTTTTGCAGCAAAATAAAATTCTAAAAAATACAGCTCATATTGCTTTAAATGCCAGATTAACACAATATATATTTCTTTTATCTGATTGAAGGGACACGTTTAAGTTAAAAGTTTTCTCTTTTTATTTTACTTAAACGCTTGTTATATAATCCTGAAAAAAAAGATCGGAAAAATACCCCTTCATGTCTAGCATGCGTATTTTTAAAAATAGTTAATATTTATATCAGATCAGCGGTGTGTGTCTATTAGAAATGGGTGTTTTCTTGCCGAACCATCTTGTAACAGGTAAATCAGTTTTCAATCGTTGGCGTTTTGAACTAGTACTAATTCAATTCTTAAATGGTAAGTAGTTGTGCATATACATGCGATATGGCGATGTCTGGCGATACAAAGATGCGGATTTCGATAAACTTAACAAACTAATTAATGACTGTGACTGGCGCAACATACTAAGCAACGCAGAAAATGTCAATACTGCAACTGAACACTTAACTTTACAATATTTAAAGCTTGTACGTGAATGTATACCCGAAAAATCGGTCACTATCCGGCCCAAGGACAAACCATGGTTTGACTCAACGCTTAGAAAAACCATTAGAATACGCAACCGGCTTCGAAACAAAGCTTTAAAAACAAAGAATGAATCTGATTGAATAAATTATCGTAAACACAGAAACAAAGTTAACAACATGAAAAAACGTGCACTTTGTAAGAATTATGAGAGTATTGACTTACAATTGTCGGACGCGAGCTCGAATAATAATAACAAATTATACTGGAAGTTATTAAAGACGCTTTCCATGCAAAACCAACGAAAGACATTCCACCGATACAGTATACGTCTGATACGGGTGGATTTAATATTGTTTTTACCGATACAGAAAAAGTTGATGTATTAAACAAATATTTTTCATCTGTTTCAAACGTTGATGACTCTCTAAGTCAACTACCTCAACTATATCACATATGTAATGACAAATTAAACAATGTAACTATTGAGGAGCAAGAAGTTATTGAGATAATAAAAATACTCCCTGTTAACAAAGCCATAGGTCCAGATGCAATAAGTCACAAACTGTTAAAATCTACTTTACAATCTGTCGCCAAACCACTATGTTTCTTATTCAACAAATCTTTGACTGAAAATGTGTATCCAAATGATTGGAAAATTGCTCATGTCTTACCATTGTTTAAAAAGGACGACCCTTCTGTAGCAACAAACTACAGACCTGTATCACTTTTGAGCTGTGTTAGCAAAATTATGGAAAGAATTATATTCAAACATGTCTACATTTATTTTATTAAAAATAACCTATTTTATAAATATCAAGCTTGTTTTTTGCCTGGCCACTCAACTTTATATCGATTGCTAGAAACATATCACAGTATTGTTAAAGCTATAGATGAAGGGAAATTTTGTTGCATGGTTTTTTTTGGATTTGTCGAAAGCTTTTTACAGAGTGTGGCACAAAGGTCTACTTTTTAAATTACAAACATATGGTATATGTGGCAATATTCTTAATTGGTTTGAAAGCTACTTATGTAATCGTAAACAAAAAGTTATGTATAAGGACATATTATCCTCCTGTAGAGGTGTCATTGCTGGTGTACCACAGGGCTCAGTTCTTGGCCCTCTTCTATTTTTGATTTATGTTAACGATGTGTCAGAAAATATGCTTTCACTGTGTAGACTGTTCGCTGATGATAACTCTTTACAATCTTCTTCATACAATGTTGCCAATATTGAATATGTCCTGAATCACGATCTGAAAGTTCTAGAAAACTTGTCATCCACTTGGCTGTTAAGATTTAATCCATCCAAAACAAAAGCAATATTTTTTACACTCAAAACAAATTTTTATCCTCCCAAACTCCAATTCCAAAATAGTCGATTAGAATATGTTTTATCACACAAACACTTAAGATTACTTTTTTGTCAAAACCAGAGTATATCGATAATATTGTTAAAAATGCATACCAAAGACTTGGCTTGTTGAAGAAGCTCAAATTTAGCATAGGAAGAAATACTTTATCAAAAATGTACATGACTTTTATTCGACCTTTAATTGAATACTGCTCAGTTGTCTGGGATGGTTGTTCATTACAAGATGTCGAAAAATTAGAAAAAGTTCAACTCTATGCAGCAAGAATCATCACTGGCTTACCCACATTATCTTCAAGAGAGTTCCTTTATTTAGAAACAGGTTGGACGCCTCTTTCCGAGAGACGAAAATTAACAAAATTGAGCACAATGTATAAAATTCATAATAATTTGGTAACTGATTATTTAAAAGAAATTTTCCCTTCTATCAGGACTTTAAAATTGAATTACAATACACGCAATCGAGAAAACTATACTATTCCGAAATGTAGACTAGAAATATTCAAGAAATCGTTTGTTCCTGACACGATCAATAAATGGAATAGTTTAAGTTTACTTATCAGAAACAATTCCTCCTTTACAAGTTTCAAAAGCAGTATTCAATTAAACCAAATTAAACCTCCGTCCTATTTTTGCTTCGGCAAGAGACGACTTAACATCATACACACAAAACTTAGACACAACTGTATCTTAAACTTCGACCTTTTCAGAAAAAAATATTTTGGAAAGCCCTAATTGCCAATGCGGATTACCAGAAGATTCGTATCATTTGTTTTTTGGTTGTAAAAATTATACCAATGCACGAAATGAATTGTTTTCAAACCTTTTGAACTTAAATCAAATTAATTTTATTAATTGTCATTTACTTTTGTGGGGAGATGAATCTCTGAGTGTCAATTTAAACCAACATATTTTTTTAGCTGTTCAAAGATTTATAAGAGATTGTGGCAGATTCTTGTAATTTCAATTTTACTGCCTAGACCAAATTCAACAGAACTGTTTATACATGTATGTTTGTTCAATAACTTAACTATATTAGTAATATCCATTTCTATGTACTTTCCATTCCAAACTACTATACAGTTGTAAATTGTTATATTTGGTAAGAACCTCGTAAGTTGTAAGAACTTGTGTTCGAACCATTTGTATATGTTTATACAATAAAATATGTTCAAACCATATACATGCTAGAAACAAAGAGGTTAATTGTAATTAAAGCCTTCAAATCAACGCATTGCTTTGGAACGAAGGCCAATCAAAAGTATAGAGCTAGCTATAGCTTTTTAACTTAACGTCTAATTATTACAATATTTGGTAAAAATAATTGAGCAATCGCTTGAAATAATTTAAAATCAACAAATCAAAAATATTTCTTTATTATTATTTTAGAAATACGTATCTTAATTTTTTTCTTCGAAAGAAGAGGTCACGGCGCATGGTCAAAATTTGTGTTAGGTCAACAATATATCATTTAATGTAGAAAGTGATATTTCAATGAATTGGCCTTAAAACCAAATATTACTAAAATCTCAAATTAAGTATTGTCATATCAAACAAACCAAATAATATAGAAATATAAAAATTGATTACAGAAGACAGATATTTCTTTTAAAATTGACTAAATTGTTGATGTTGCCGGACATCACGGCGTAACGACAGGTACAAACAGTATGCTTTTTTCCGGGGGGGGAAGCCGATACAAACTGTGGGAATTAATGCTCAATGATGCAAATAATATAAGTAAAAAAATAAGTAATTGCTCAATTGCGGTTAACTCCAATTCATTTTGTTGTGGTGGTCTTAACTGTATTTTGGTCATAAGACACCCCAGAAACGAAAAGAAAATATCTCAATTTTTTGTCAACAGAATAAGTAACGTTAACTGACGGTCAGGGATTACCTTACTATAATATAAGGAACAAACGTCAAAATATGAAAACCTTTGAAGAACTCCCTCTTGATTCTAGAACAGATGTGAGCAAAGAAGACGTTAAGTGGGATAGTGCAGTTTTGAATTAAAAGATTAATGTTAGAAGAGACTAGGCATGATAACAAGACTGTTTATTTTAATTCTATAAACTTTGCGTGCGTCATCTTGGTGTCATATTTAAACTAACCACAGCAAAAATATTCTCGTTAAACTCTTGGTCTGCATTTCAAGGACAAGCGTAACAATCTTCAATTAGAACAATATCATTTTGGACAAAAAATCGGTAATTATCTACACTTTTAGGGAGGTCATTCTAAAAAAAAAACCGGGAGTGACACTCATAAAGACATACGTGATATGTTAAATCATTAACTAGTTGAATATGATTAATAATCCAAATAGTGTTTACAACGTGTTACAATCCTGTTCCAAGTGTATTATTCCATTTAATGCATTTGGTAGAAATTTATTTTAAGTATTTAAAAGACATAATGAACGAGGTAGGGTTTAATAGAAACTTACTGGGAGGGTGACCACCGCGACACCACTTTACCAACTTTACCAACTTGGAAGGGAGGGGTGTCAACGAACAGCAGAGAGAAGAAAGGGCTGGACAAAAATTACACTCAATTGAGCATAAAGACATTCGTACATTGCATGCTTAGAAATTCTTGAACCCCCCCCCCCCCCAATTATGTCAGGAAGATTTTGATGCCATATTTCAGAGATAGTATTGATGCCATCTGCATGTAGTGCAGGCAGCAGTGAAATATCACGGTCAATTAAATGCGGTGGGAATATGTGGTTTATAGAATGGAACCGTGTGACAAGCTCTAATGCATAGCTTAAATTTGGACATTTGATTAAAGAACTGAAAATGTAAATTCTTATTTTGAATGAAATTGCGTTTGTTAGAATGAAACTGCATTGTTTGTTTAATGCTAAGATTTGCTTTGAAATAGAAATATTTCAGCTATACACACAGAGTTGTTTAATAATGTCCTTTTTCTTGAATTTAGAAGTATATATTTAACCCATAAACCGCCCAACATCGCAACAACAACCTTAATTCGTCACAGAAACTATTGGAAACAAACAATCAAAGGACAACCTTACTGAATACGAAACTTGTTGTGTCATCACTAGAGCACAGCAAAGGATATTTCTAATAGTATCTCTTATAATCTGCCTGTGGTGTTTCCGCAATAAAATCAAGCGTTGCATTCGTAAATGTATACATGAGACAGAGCGTAAGTGTATAAGTCTTATTTGGTCTTGTTTCTTTATAAAGAACACGTAATTGTCTAAAACTGAGTCAGTCTTTTAGGGATAAGGATTATTCTTTGGCTTTTAACATCAATTAACTGTTAAAAAACCAAAATATTACAGTGGAGTTAATGCACCTCGGATTTTTAGGAAATTTTCTCAAGTGACAGATAATTAAGTTTGTCATTACTAATAATCAAATTTACTTTCACTACCTTGGTTTCCATTGAAAGAGACACATTTAAAGTAAGACAATATTGTGAATGTGATGTCATATGAAATGTTTTTTTTATCAGTACCTTCAATATTATTTACCTATACTATTTACATGGCATTTATAGCTGTACATGATACAAGAGAAAAGCCATTTTCATGCTTATTTTGAAGCTGGTGACTCAAATTTGGCGTATATTCCAAATGTTTGATGTGGCTATTTTGTCTAATTTTCTCAAGATATGTAGGTGAAAAATAGTTAAGAAAATACAATCTTTAAGAAATATTGCTAACATGCTTTTTAAAATGGAAAAAACAGTAAGTATTTTTTTTTCTTATTATGTTATACTTCAAAATTTGATACTTTGTTCCTTCCAACCCCAATCTGTAAATAGAGTACATTATTACTTGTATATCATTTTATAAAACCAACCATAGTAAAGCTCAACGACTTGTTGACATGTTGCTTTAATTTGAATAACTACCTAATCTGTCCATCTATTCTTTAAAACAGCCTCTGGAGTGGGGATAAGTTTTTGTTGCATTGCATTTCTACGTTCATTGTATGTGGGTATTATAGAATGATATCCGTTTAATACATGTGCATGTATCGTTATGCGTACAAAACACATCTATTTAGGTCTATTTAGGTCTGCTAGTTGCAGCTGTTATGGTAAGTCGTCTGTTTGCATGCAATATGGGTTGACATGCCATAAGATTACATCTCTCCCGAGACCAAGCAAAGAACTGGCAAATAACGGCGAACAGAACTATTTATTGATTATAGTATCATCAATACTAAGAGAATTATAGAACTTGACGGGTAAAATACATGGTCACAAATCGGAAAACATGATGGTGGTTGTTTTTGAATACAACTCAATTTAGTCGATGGTAGAGGAGAAAAAAAATTGTGTATAAAGGCTGTAGAGATACCGACCAGACAGTTTGGATTAATCAAATGACTTCACCAAAATGAATATCAACTCATAACATCTTTGTTCATTTTTTAAGTGATTTTTTTCATCTTCTTTATTTGTCAAGTGTACAAACCATCATATTTTTTAAATACTAGTTCAATTTGAACTCGAACACACTCGTTAAGCTGTTCTTAACGTGTGTTATTCATCAGTAGGTTATGAAAGGATTTATTCAAAAGAAGACAAATTCAACAGGAACCTACCACTTCCTAAACACTATCATGAACAATTCATTCCTCAAACTTTCCCATAACATGTACATGTGAGTAAATGGTGAGTAAACGATATTTGAACACTGAACACAATTTCAAGAACAGTTTGCGAAGAATGAGTGAATTCATTTGTATAATACAACATTGCAACAATATCAAATAATATAGTTATTATATGATATAATCATGTCGTTGTAAAAACTGTAATTTGTTTTTAATTTTTTTTTTTGGTTTGTTAATTCATATAAAAAACAAATGTTGACTATGTTTCTCGGGAACATTTATTATATTAACCCCCTTCGGACGAATTTATTGCCTTATGTTTTGCGTCGGAAAACATGTTGTTCTTTGGGGGCTAATATGATCCATGTAGCACCCAACTCTGTCAATATTTGTATATTATTGTATCATATGATATAATTCATTATAATTTTGAATTATTATTACATATTATTGTCAGGAATTGTCATTTTTCTGTTAAACTACTTCAATTTAACAAAAATTTTGGTACCTGTAATAATAATAATAATTACATTACTTGGATACAAAACTGTAAGATAAACATATTTGCTTCTATAGCCTTTCATAAAGTTTCCCTCATCAAAGAGCTACATATGAACATTTTTAGAGCCCTTTAGTTCCCAAATTTGCAGGGTCAGCCCCTTTTTCTTGATATCAAATAAAAGGTCATTTAAATCTCAACACATTTTGTTCAACAACTGTTTAGAAATTCGTTACCGTTCTTGAGATTTATGATAAAGAACATTTTAGGGGCCGTTACTTTAACTCCTTATAGGGGCCGTTTAACAAAATTTTAAAAATCGCATATTATGAAGTACATCATTCTGAGTATCTTTTCTTCTATAATGCATTTCTAAATATTTATCCTGTCTGAGATATCGGTGATCAAAATTCTGGAATTTTGGCTCCTAAAAACCGTTATTTTGTTACACATGATAAAATCATTACACTGCTTGGATACATAACTTTAAGATAAACATATTTGCCTCTATAACCGTTCACAAAATATCCCTCAGTAAAGGGCTACAGATAAAAGACTTTAGAGCCCTTTGGTCCCTTAATTTAAGGGGCCAGGCTCTTTTTCTTGATATCAAATAAAAGGGCATTTAAATCTCAACCCATTTTGTTCAACAACTGTTTAGAAATTCGTTACCGTTCTTGAGCTATATGATAAGGAACATTTTAGGGGCCGATCCCTTAACTCCTTGTAGGGGCCGTTTAACAAAATTTTGAAAATTGGATATGATTTAATACATCATTCTGAGCATCTTTTCTTCTATACTGCATTTCAAAATATTTTTCCTTTCTGAGATATTGGTGATCAAAATTCTTGACTTTTGGCCCCTAAAAACCCCTAATTACGTAATACATGACTTAAATAATTGCAATTGTTCTATAGCGCTTATAAATTGCTGATGTATTTCTCAAAGCGCTTTTACAATTATGTATATAGGGAATGTACATTATGTACATAGGGAAGCTCATTTAGGTAGAGGCTTTGTTAGAAAATTACTGATAAACGGGTATTCAAATATCAATCTAAATTCAAAAATGCATAATTAATTGTCTTTTTCAGCATTGCACAGCACTGAAAAAATCAACCATCAAATAACGTCATTGAGTCGAAGAAGAATAGCAGCTGGATCAGACTATGCTCTACAAAATTGCAAGCATTCATCCTGTGTTAATTTACTACAAAAGTGTGTCCTTCTAATTGTGTATACATGAATTGCACACACTCAAATCTGTCCAAGCATATCAGTCACACTTTGCTAAATCTCTCGATATTTGTGATTACCTCAGAATTCGAGTGAGAGTATGAAAAATTTCCAATATTTCTCTTTTAAAACACTCATTGTAGCTGAAAAATGTGATGTCTACGGGGATTTGTATTGCAAAATACTCCTAAACAACGTTGAAAATTTGTGCGAGGTATTCCAAATGATTTCCAAATGGAGAAAAAGATGTCAATATTCCCATTTATCGATCTTCGTAAGAAATCAATTTTCGTTCTTGTGGGTTTTTTAGTTAAGAGGATAATGGGTGAATGAAATTTTCTTTCAGTTGACATTTTTTTAGGAATGCATATTATTTATCCAGAGTCGTCCACGTGTGCTGCATAAATATCTTTGGACAAAGAATAGCTTGAAAATGAACAATTTTTCCACATTATTGTGGAATCGTAAAACTTTGCGGGGTCCAATTTTTTTTATTTTGTTGAATCGCTTTTATGTATATATACATGTAACAATCATTAGTCAATTTCATAAATTAAAAAATCAAGATATAGTAATGATTTCACGGTTTGTGTAATTATATGCACATGAAAGAGATAACACTTTGTACATAAATGAAAAAAAAAACCATTACATTTGATATATCACTACGTTTGGTGATCGTCTGTCTTCACTAAGTCATCATTGAGCTTTGAATATCAATGTAAATAATTGTTTCATTCTTATTTACCTAATTAAATCAAGATGATATATATATTTATATTGTTTCTCTTGTTTTGTCTGAGTGAACATATTCCTGTACAAGTGTTGTAATAAATAGGATATGAAGTTTGTGTTTTGTTTGTATTTATTACTGTTTTGTCGAAATCAGCTCTAGTTTCCCGGCAATGTTTTAGCATGTTAAGCATTGAATCCCTTCTGAGTTCCCAGTGTTGGTCCTTGGGTAATGCTTTTATAATTTAGAATCTTCACTAAGGATCCTTGCATAAGAATCTCACAAACTGTAACATTGTACTTCTCGAAGATTTTAATCATGTTTTCTACGGATATCTATGTTAAAGTTTGAACCCCCTCTGGGGCCCCAAAGACTATGGAACTCTACATCCATGATAAACAAACAATTGATTAATGTCCCGAAGACAATCGCAAGAATAGACACAGGCTATAAGTATTTGCACAGTGTGACCTGCGTCAATGACGTGGAAATATGGACCAGTAGTGAAGAGAGAAACTGGAGGCTGTACAACATCCAGGATGATCTTGTGAGGTCGATCGAAACAAAGAAAGGGAATATACCACGATATATAGCTGTGGAAAATAATGGGAATACAGTTTATACCCTTGGCGAAAATCAATCTGTATACAGAAAAAGAAATATTAGTACGCAGATTAAAAAGTAATCCAGTTGGATACCGCTTAACATATGTTATACTTCTTCTGGTGGCTTGTGTGTTATTATGCTCAATGATGACGATGAAGAACAAACAAGAGCTGTGCGTTACTTTGGTTCAATAGAAGTACAGGTTATTCAGTTCAATAAGAAAGATATTCCTTTTTATTCATCTGGTTATGACAGAAATCTAGACATATGCGTTGCTGACAATGGAGGCCGAGCAGTAGTGGTGGTCAACCAGGCCGGAAATCTCCGGTTTGTCTACACCAGCTACCATAGCAAAGGGACATTTTATCCAGTCGGCTACAGATAGCCAATGTCAAATCATGGCAGCAGACTTTGACAACAGTTTTATCCATATCCTAAATAAGGACGGACATTATCTCCGCTACATTAGCAACTGTGATATAAACTGTCCTTGGGGTATATATGTAAGCACAAAAGATCATCTTTTTGTGGCTGAGTATATGTGAAGAAAATCCTGTATAACATGTAAACTGTGTGCCAACAAACTGAAAATTTGTTTACCTCATACAAAGGATTATGCTTCTATGGACTCATTTGATTTTTTTTTATTGGCAGGGGGGGGGGGGGCATTTAAAATGGCTATAGATAATGAAACTATTTTTTTTAAATGGTGAATGATGACCAGGAATGAATTGCATTGTTTGTTGGCACTTATACCCATAGGTAAGTGATATCTATGAAATCCAAACCAAAATGAAATCGGATATTAACGGAGACAGCCGAGCGTCTGGTTGAACGAGACTAGAATTCGATATCAATAGTGCTTGGATCCATACGATTTTTAGAATTGTTTCGATTACGGATACATAGTTTGAAATCTATCTTTAAATATTACACAACTTGATTCATATGGGGTTTCTCGACATTATTGTCGGAAAAGTTTAAAAATTTATAGAATAAAAAAGCGCGTAATTCAAATACAGACTACAAACTAATTGCCATGCAAGATAAGTTGATTTTAAAATCAATGATAATCGATAAAATCAACTCCCGTCAGTACTTCAGTACTTTGATTAGTGCAATGGCAACGTCCCATTTAAAGAAAAAAATATATTGCTAGAATTTATTTACTAAATACTGTAGTTGTAACAATCATGATATTTTGATTTTTTTATAGCAGGTGTTACTAAAGTGTTTTGGTTATATTTGATTATGAATGTATGTCTGACGTGTTAAAGTTTTGTTAAGTGTGTTTTTGTTCATTTTGATCTTTTTTTGTTGATAATGATACAATTGTCATGTTTTGTTTTGCCAATTCACTAAATATATTTATAAATTGGTCAAAACTCAAGCAATATTACCAAATATAATTTTACTGCATTGGGTACTGTTTTCAACATATTTATTTTTACCTTCTGTAATAAAAACTGGTTTGAAATGCTATTGATGATGTCATGAATTAAACTATACATGAGGATGCAAAAAAATATTTAAAGTGTGAAAACTTTATAGCAGTTTGTTGCTGTGGAATTTGCAAATACCGATCTTGAATTTTATGTGGAGCATGCGGTTTATACACATTTAAACACACAACAAACATAGTTCAATTATTCATTGTCAATGCACAGTAATAAAATTATTCATTGTCAATGCACAGTAATAAAAAGATGACAATTTTTCATTTAGAATAAAGGCGCATACCTTGGTTTTTGTTTTTAGGTAGGCGTTCAAACTTTGTAAAGATTAGGATAAAAGCAATCAAACAAAGTATTGAAGTAATGAAAGCCGGGCTCTTTTGGCGGGTCTTTAATTATGCATATTGTGTAGTGAAGACTGAAAATCTCTCTCTCTCTCTCTCTCTCTCTCTCTCTCTCTCAAAATTTTGCAGCAAGCGTTATATATTCAATCCTCATTTCTTCAATGCGCGGCAAAGTAGTTCATGGAAATTCATGCACATTGTATGTGTCCAAAATGCATAGTCTTGTTTTCAAAACACGTTACTAATAGGAAAACTAAAAAAGACAATTCTCTCGAAATTGAAAAAAAAGAAACAAAATGCCAACACTTTTGACAAAACGTGGCTCTTTGTGTAACTATTTGGTATAGCGGTAGCTTTTACTTTGACGATATTTGGTTTTTTGTTTACTTTTGAAGTTCTGCTATTTATAGTAACATTGGCGATTTGCCTGCCTATAGCCAGAACTCTGTTTTCAGCTGAGCCCGGCTAAAAATCACCTTACTTCTCTATATACACCAAACATACCTCACCATGCGGGCTGCATACTCTGATGTAAACGGGGTGTATACTTACTTTTGAAGCAGCGAAAAGGAGGTCGATCGACATTTTTGTCCATTTTTTTTATTTTGGGACTTGTTCTGGTTTTCTAAAACACCGCAACGCAATTTCGAAGATTAGATCTATTCGGGCATAAAGCAGTTATAACAATGGAGATTTTACTGTTAAAAATTATTTTTATATTCGACTTTACCTTTAAATTCAACATTTGTTTTATCATATTTTTTAAAATTCAATATTGATTAATCGATTTGCTGTAATAAACAACTGCACTTTATGGAATTTGAGTTTGCAAAAACAAAAGCCTAGTCCTCATTATATCCGTCTTGTTTGTATATATATGTTGATTCATATTTACTGTTGCTATCGTTGAGAATCCTCCAATAAAAACGGAATCCTTCATTACTTGGATTTAATTCTCTGTAATTGTATTATGTTGTGCCTTCTGACGTTTATTTTTAACATTTAACTGACAGCTTTATACATATATACACTCTTCAGTTGATTTCTTGATCAATTAACGTTTTTGTTTTTTGTCTTTTTCCTAATTTGAAGTTCACACTAAAACGTAATGTGTATAATGGACTGAATATTGTCATCTTCTTTGTGTTTATGGGCAGATCAAACTCGATTTTTTATGTCTGAGGTCCAAAGAACACTCAGAACTAATATACAAGGCTCAGAAAATACACACAACACTGTGTATATATCTTATAACATTGTAATAAACTGAAGTAAATAACCAGGAAATACACCGAAAAAACAAAACGTTTACCCGAGAAGATTACCCGAGATGTCATTTTTCAGCCTAGAATAATGACCCTTTTGCATGAATAATAAGCCCTATTTGTATAAAAATGAGTGAAAAACTGACCCTTGTAGAATATTAAAACCTTTATAATAAGTTTACGACTTTCAGCATCATTTCTTGTTATTTGTAAACTAGCCTATGCAATATTGTCATTTTATTGTATTAAACAAAAAGTAACTTGACATTATAATTCATATTCAAATGACACTTTTAGGGTATCAATCCTCCACTGAAAGATACCTTTTAATTGTTGGGCTTTCTACCTTTGCAAACAAAATGCTATTTTCCTACGTGAAAGAGTCTAAGGCTAGTATTTCTTTATCGCTTTTGTAATACGATTGAATCCAAAAGAAATTGAAACAAAATGCGTGGAACAAACAGTTCCCTTCTCATTTTATGTTTACAAACTTTCCTGGTTCTGCTGTGATGTTCGTTTTCCATTGCCATTTGATGTTTCTTCTTTGAACAACAAACATGACAGATTTCTTTCTCTGTCATTAATCACAAGTCCACAAACGTGATCCCTTCATAGTGCCCAACTATAATGTTGTCACTGTCTTTTCACATCAGAAAGTATCTGACGGATTTTCACCACCTTGACAGGAAAATTTGGGGTCAATATTTTCTTTAGCCTCAGAGCGCGTGCATTTTTATTAAAGGTGACATCTTTGTCTTTACAACCCCCCCCCCCCCCAAAGCTCTTTTCAATATGATTGGGGGATCCATTGGTGTCTTTTTCAACATCAACTTCAAAACGCTTGCTTTTTTTTAGGGTCATGTTATTCTCTCTTTTCAGGGTGCTTTGTTGATTGAATGGAGGATCTAATTCCGGTCAGGTATAATTTAAGTCAACTGCCGTTCATACATTTTTAAGTCCTTCTCAAGAACCTTTTTAACAAGATAAAGGCCAATCCAGTTCTTTGAAAGTTTCCCTCTTTTTTCTGTTGTCTCTGTAATATTGTTTACTAGTACAAAATCTCACATCTTGATATGTTCTTAACTGTCCCCTCCCCTTTGATGTAATTTTGGCGCATTTGTTCTAAAAGGTATTCTGGTAAACTTTCAAAGAGTTCTGTCTAAGCCAAATCAACTGAAAGACGAGCTTGTATTCCTTAAGATAAACTAAACAAATATAGGATCTCTATGGAATTGCGATGGTATATGATTTTTATCCAACAAGTTGTGTTTCCTATCCCCGAGCCTTTGCTTCTTTGAAGCTAATGCGCTAAACCTATGATCATGGATATCATATGACAGCAAAACGTACGCTGCAATCGCATCACTCTTCGTGCCGTAGGAGAAATCATAAACTCAGCGAGATTTGTCGATATTGAAAGTTTTTGACGGACGTCTTTTCCGAATCCCAGACCAGTGCCAAACAAAGTGATTCGGGAAAATTAACAGGCTATATTTGACCTTGACTGGAACTCTTCAATATTAGAGGTTCAAAAATGTGGAAATGAATTGAAAAATAAACAAGTTCATTTTTTGTAGAATTTAAACTTGTTAACGGTGGGAAACTAACATTTTATGTTGATATAGAGTTAAAAGAATGTTACAAGTAAACCGAGGAAAATGGCAGTTTATTTAATTAAGCGTATTCTATCGTAACAACTCGCCGAAGTCGATGTCAAATTTACCCGAACCACTTTGTGTGGCACTGGTCTGAAATACGAGAAAGACGTCCGTCAAAAATGTTCAATCTCGACGAATCTCGCCGAGTTTAAAGGAATAGGTGGAAGTAAAACGCATACAGGATCAAAAATTGAATATTTATTAATATTTAGAGTATATTGAAAATAACAACACAAAAATACACACATAATGTAAATTATTGCTCTGTCTTAAGCAAGATGATAATGGTACCAAATAGTGATATTGAACACAATACTGAATGATATGACTTTCCTTATTTGTTAAATTATTATCTATCAATTTTTAAGGTCTTCCGTTTCCAACGGAAGACCTTACTATTATTCTGAAAAAATTTCAAATTTCTTATTATTTTTTTTTTCTTCTAGACGCCAACTTTGATCCTTAATATCTCGCTCGTTTGTTCACCGATTGTTTTGAAATTTTCAGGACTGATAACATGCCGCGTGATGTTGTCGTTGCATATTTTAGTTGAGGAAAATCCCCATTCGGTTTTGAGTTATTCCCCTTTTAGTAAAATTTAACGACTTCTTTTGTCCAGGGGGGTTTAGCTATAACGATGGCTGGCAGAGTCTCAAAGATGGGCTGGTTTGGAAGCTAATACATTGAATTTGTGCGAGATATATTTTATTTATTATTTAAATGCAAATAAAAGGGGTGGTATAGATGTTGAAACAAAGGCAAGAAAAAAATTCAAAAAAATTCGCGTATTTTCCGTGTTAGTTTCCTACCTGATAAAAATTTGTTATAACATGTATTTTAAAAGATCTTGGTCTTACCAAGACCTTTCATTCGGTATACAGAAAAAGGGGCTGGCCCCTATAATTAAGGAGTTAGATGCGTCAAAAGTTTCTTGTCAATAACTTGTAAAGGAATAAAAATTTCTAATGCATTATTGAAGCAAAGTTGTAAAGAAATTAATTTTGAATCCTTCCGTGGTATTCAATTTTCGTTATTTATAGCCAGTATTTGCAGAAACAATTGTTGTCAGTTCGGTCAATTTTTGTGGGGGTGCGCACGTTTAGGAGGTTATGAAAGGGCTTTTTGTAATGCACTAACTGATACATGCAGCGCGCAAAAATAATTCTATATAAAATTCCCAAATGTTTTTATTCATATGTACATATTCATTTCATAAAGATGAACGTCTTTGACCTTATTTTTGTTGTTTGTTTCATAACTGTGCCCCTTTCTATATTTAGATGCATTACGAGACTCAGGTAACCGATCGATAGAAGAGTCGCTAGCTGTATTCAGGCCGTCGCCTTGACGACAGTGCATATGCTTGTAGAGCTGGACGTACACATGTTTAACGCCCCACTGTGTTACTGTAACAGAGACATTTTGAATTGTTTCAGTACTGGGAGATGTGTTAATTAAATGGTTCGAATGCATGGTAATTAAACTCAACTTTTCTACAGTACGTATACACGGCCGTCATATAAAGCACAATGTGTATTACTGACATGACAAATGTACGCTGGCAATTTAAACGAACGCGGGATTGCTCCCGATAGAACATTTCTTTTAAAGCAAAACAAAATACTGATTTCCGATGGATATAATATTATCATTGTGGAGATGATTTTAAAAAGTGAACTTAATATTCGTATACGATAATATTTGAATCCAAAGCCGCTATTTTTAAGTAACGGTTATTAGGATACATGTATTGATTATGACTTGCCCCGCGTTTCACGTTTTTTACTTGCAATGCATCTACAAACGAAAATACCAAACAACCTTCGGCAGCAATTTATAAATAATTTATTACATACTAGTACACAATATTAAAGAGATAATTAAATAAATTGTGCTTTATAATTGTACTCGCTATCTTCTGTGGAAATAATGGCATGGAAAAAATGTTGTTCAATGTTCATCAAAAACGATGTAGCCTTAGCAATCGAAAATATTTAACAAACTGTATATTGATAGATTGACACATTAACAAACATTCAGACCCGCAATGTATTTTTTGCAAATTCTATAAAATGTAGACTCAATAAGTTAATTTTTCCGTTTGGGGTATTTTGAATCACATGTGTACGCTATGTGTACATGTACATATAGATTAATAGCCATATAGATAAACACTTTCAGTGTTGAATTTTTAAAAGATATTTTGTACATGCAAAGCAATCCAATGCAAGGGCTATTAAATTCGAACAATGTACATACGATAGGGATCGAACTGATACTGGTTCTGCTTGTTCTACAAACAGCGAATGAAATGCGAAGTATTAGGGTGTTATTTTTTAAACAAATAAGTATTGCTCTCTTAAAACCTTGCATTACTTAACAAAGTATTTCATCGGAAGCATTATTAGTTACCTTAGCTGCATATATGTAGCTCTCCTTCTGGAAAAATTGAGTACCATCCGAAATTTTTCATAGCAATAGCTTTCCAAAAAGCTTGCCTGACTACCCAAATTTATTCAATGGAAGCATGCATGTATCAATTAGACTATCTTATAAGAAATGAAATTTAATTTTCGCTGCGGATCATAAATTATTAAACTGAACGTGCAGAGTTTAGAAGCAATTTCAATCTTTTTCTTCGATCGAGTGCATGTACCTGTATATCACTGGAAATTAAATCATTTCATTATTTTAAATCATTTTAGGAATGTACATGTATCGAATAATCTCAAACAGCCAAATTGAAAATTGAATTTGTTATATATTAGATGCAAAATCAAAGACATTTTGTTATTTCTAACCATATAGGAAAGGATATTCAAACACGTACATGTAGCATCGTTATTTGAAAGTGTGTGTGTGTGTGGGGGGGGGGGGGGGTAGGTGGGCAGCTTCATCAAAAAAAAATCTTGACAAGGAATTTAAAAAATGGGGAATTTTGAAAATCCTAATCCGTAGGTGGGAGGGGGTATTTACATTTTAACTTCAATTTAATTCAATTAGAATTACTTTATTTTTTGGTTCCATTTATTACATGCTCCGACAAAAGTGAAAGATCCATGATATCTCTATTTATTATATGACCAGTTAAGAAAATAGAGTGGGTAAGACCATCTACACATCATGTGCTCTGGCCTAACTTGGACTCGCCCACTAATCGGCGAGCCAAAATTATGAATGAGACGTATTATGGCGCGAAGTCTTTCTTTACCATTCACGCAACAGCTGAGATCTCAGATAGATCCATCGGCATAGATCCACTGGGAGGGTGTCAACTAATAACTACATATATTATACTTTGGATTGAATGTTTTAGAAGAAATCTATCGAATTAACATACACACTTAATTGACTAGCAATTGTTAGATGTACATTTACATTTGTACACGCGAGTGAAACCCTTTTCCAGATGAATGAAATCGCCCAATTGATCGAAAATCGGGTCACACGTACCCCACTTCGGCGAATTACTTGTACGTAGCCCCTCCAGTAAATATTCCAATTATATGAATTTATATTTGTTTTAATTAATCCAAACTGATGATTCTTTGTTAATGATGATAATCCAACACCAACTATTACTTACATTGTACTACTTAGACAATGTGTATCATCTTGCGATGACACCTCCCTCTTTTTTTTTTGACCTTTCAAATATGGCAATCTATTTTTAAATCAGGATTACACACGTGCAATGTGAAATGCCCTTTTAACTGAACACTCTTGCTCATTGTGCTTATTACATCCCATATAACGTTTTCATCAATTATGAATATAAATGTTGACACATTAAAGATGCATCCTCAGGCAATTATTAATTCAAGCTTGTGGGTCCCCCCCCCCCCCACTTTTTCTCACAGCAACTATTTTTTTTAAAATTTGCTTATAAAAAATTGAATTATCAAGGATGTAAAACATTTATATAAAAATAAGGAAATTAGGATTGAAATTGGGAGTTTTTTTTTTTTTTGCTTGTCAAGATTTTTTGGATGAGTCTGCCCCCCCCCCCCCCCCCCCACACACTTTCAAAAAGGATGCTACGTGCCTGCATAAAGATAACAACATTCAAGGGCCTTCCGTCATTTTCAAGCCATGATAAACATGATAAAAAGGACTCTCAAAATAAGAAAATAGACGCAAAGTAAACTGCATTCATGGCATATGTTCACATTGTATGATGTGTCTCAAAATTCCTATTTTGGACTCGTCCACTATAACTACGAAAAAATTAATAAATGAGACATCCTGATTCTGGCGCGGAGTCTTGTAAATGAAATTTCCATTGATCTGAATGGATTTTTCCGTGAGGGTCGGGGTACTAGGTATAAAAACAAATTTAATCGTTCAAAGTTTTGAATTGTTAACAACGATATATCAGATCGAATGTTTTAGAGCGATTTATAAATCCAAAATACAGTCATTTTTAATCTGTTGACGCGTGAGCATATGTATTAAGTAGGCGGGCATCCCTACACCCTATTAAATGAAGACAAATGAAATCGCGTCCAGCAGAACTCCCTGGCATTTTAGTGTTTGTTATTATAAATTTATGATTTTGTTTGTTAATAACAATTCAACATCAATTATTAATTAACAATGTACACTCTAGTACGCTTATACACAGTTTTGTTGCGATGACCCCCCCCCCCTCCCCTCCCCGGACATTATACCTATTTTTAAATCAGGATTACACACGTGCTTGCATGTGCAGAAGACAATCTGTAACTTAACTGATAACTATATCATCTCTTTGGAGATTTATTTCTCCGTAAGCAAATACGTGTAGTAACTGATACATGCAATTGTGAAAACCATAGAGGAATGCATAATCTGCGCATAATAACTAACTGCTTGATGCAATATTTCTTTTTTCCAACATGTTTTAAGTCAATGATAATATGAAAATATATGCTTGACTTCATATCGGAAATTACTCATTTTCTTTATTCCCCTGTTCAATAAACAAAACAAACCAACAGACCAAATTGATCCAGATAAATAAATTATAAAAAATAAACCTAAAAAACAAAGTACACTTTCATCCTTCACCCACAATATTGCCTTTTCGATATTTGTCATCGTGGTAGATCCGTGTAACAATCTATTAAGTAGGTGCTTGCACGACATAGAACCGGCCCTTGCTGATCAACGTTTTCATTAACACATATAAAGGAAAAAAAAATATTTAGATTTTTTCTTGGATTTATTTTGATGTAAATAAAAAAGAGAAGAAATTAGTTCTATAATATATATGCGATGTAAATCTTTTTTCCACGCAATATTTCGTATAAAACAACGAAGAGTAGTATCTTGAAACTTCATTCAAAATTTGATTAGACCTTTAAATTGTAAAATGCTTACATTGAAAATTGTGCCCGATTTCTTTTTTTTTAAGATAAAACTTTATTTAAAAAACTGATTCTTTGAGACAAAATAAATAAACATAATCAGTTTGATATTCTCTAAGTGCAGTTCTGTAGCTCTTAGTCTGAAAAAGAATCGGATGGACGACCTAGGACCCAGATCGTCCATCCAAATTTCTTGAATATTACCATTTCTTTCGTACGCGGACGCATGTTGGCCGAATACTCACCAAGACTAAATGGTTCGTATTTTAAGTTTTAACTGCGTTTAAAGGTAATATTGGAATTCCGATAATTTTGAAAATGATTAATTAAATAAAAATGGTTAAAATTACCGTCAAATTACCGGCATCGGCCTTCCTCATGCGCGAATCAAGAAGAGTAGGGTGAGGGTTCCAGACCCCACCCCAACCCCCGCAAAATTTCTTTCCATTACATGTACAATATAAAATTACAAAAATATGCCTCGGACATCCCCAGGCAAACTCAAATAACCGTCAGACACTCAACCCCCACCCCAGGAAAAATTTTCTTATCTGCGCATGCCCCCTCCCCCCCCCCCCTCAAAAAACAAAATTATTCTTCAGAACCCCCTGTAAAATTTCCAGGATCTCCGCATACATTCTAAAAGATTCATTGGCCCTTGCTTTCGATAAAAAATGCGAGTAAAATGTTTGGTCTTTTTACGTTCATACCGGGCATACCCACTGTGTGATTATAATCGTCGTCCATATTCTGTGTATATTGAGTCAATTATGATGATTCGATAAGTTTCTCAAAATAAAATGCACATGCAAAAAAACAACATGCGGCGAATCAAACTTCAGACAACTTTTAAAGATCTGTATTTGCTTATATACATGTACTTTGTTTCTTTTACACAGTGTTTATACATCTAATATTGCACCATGGTCAGGTATCAATTTTTATATTACGTCACAAGTATGACGCAGCTACGACGGAAGACCTAATCGTTGCTTGCAACGAGCTCGTCTCTAGTTTTTTTCCATTTTTGTAAATAAGTTTAAAATCAAAAAGAAGTTTTCATTACATTTATTTTACTTTAAAATACTTTCACTATTTTTTATCAACTTTTTTTTTTTAAGTTTTGTTCAACTAAGTACAATATATTTCTCTGTGCAAAGTTTCACAGCGTGACACAGATAAAACGTATGTTTGAGGGCTGCTAGTTCATATTTTTATGCCTCCTGTCAATTTGTTTCTATATATTCAATACTCATCTATTTTCGCATGTTTTACAAAGGGTTTACATGGCGTGAGCATACTATGCCGAATATAGCCTGGCAACTAATTTTACCAAAAATCTTACAAGTGTCAACAGCGGTTTCCTAACTCTTGCTATCGTTACACCCCCCCCCCCCCCACCATCAGCCGTTATGTATAAGGTGGTTTTTATATTATAATGTAGATAAATACAATTGTAATTAGGAATTAATATTAATTATCTTTCTAAAATGCCTCATAATTGGCAGGAATTTTTAAATTAAAGTTTCTAATAAACTTTTGAAGAAATTGATTAAACATTTTAATACGCCTGATGAAGAATGTGCACGAAAAAATATGAATGAAGTGTCGTTTGCTAAACAACTTGAGCTCTCTCGGTAAGGTCAATCCAGTCTCTCTTTTTGGAAAGAAACTAAACGTCTGTCGAATATTTGGGATTGTACAGCAAATTTCTGATAAAAGATAAATCAAATCAATTGAGCTATTTGAAAGAGTAAAGTCTTGCTCTGAAATTTTCCGATGTTTATCTTTAGAGGCTAAAAAACATTTAAACGTCAAAGCTACTACATGTACATGTATAAGCAATGCAGTCAATATAATAAAACAACAGTGTTGCGTTTCAGGAATGTGCAGTATGTACATTGTATCAAACCCTGACTACTATTTAAGTATAGTACGTGCACAATACAACATGGTATAAACAGGAACACGCTACTGAGATAAGAATAGAACTTTCGTTTTTTGTTCAAAAGTTTGGAAGATATCTATTCAGACTAAGAAAAAAGTATAATATGTTCATGATAAATAACTCAAAAATTCATGATAGGTCTTTATGAAAAAGAAAAGGTCATAAATTTGTCACTTAAATGTAATTCGACATGTTTAACTGTTGATGAATTGTAGAATTGTCCACCCGAGTTACATTTTGTTATATTCAGTAGTATATTCTCACTATATAACTCTATATAGACGAATAGTTAATAATTGTAATATAAGCTCGTTCGGAAAATATTGACCGGCTAGGAATAATACCCAGAGAATATTCCCTCTATTTCAAGTTATCGCTTTTTAATTTTTGATTCGTAAACGGTGACGTAAATAACACTTCGTGACTCCAAAGCAAGGTGACGTCATAATAGGCAATCAGTCAAGGCAAGTAACAACGGACGCGCAATGCGACGGTTTGCTATCATAAAGGTTATAAGGATCTGCGAATTACTGTAAAGTAAAATCAGGAACAACATCTGTAACTTAATTCCTACGGGCGGCGGAATATCACCATTGACCGTTTGATGCCGACTATATTTTGGAACGGAACTTTGTGCAAAACTGAATTTGTGAATTCGATCTATGTTGAGCTGAAAAAATTATGGCGATCTCAAATCCTTTCTCAAATTTTGGTTTGTTCCTTCATATAACAAAACAAATGTTGACTAAGTTTTCGGGCAACAATGATTATATTAGCCCCCTTGGGACGAATATATTGCCCTCCACTTCGCGTCAGGCAATATTTCGTCCCTCGGGGGCTAATATAATCAATGTTATCCTCAACCCCGGTCAATATTTGTAATAGATAGATAGATAGATAGATAGATAGATAGATAGATAGATAGATAGATAGATAGATAGATAGATAGATAGATAGATAGATATTTTTTAAAACTTATACAAATTTCTAACATATATAGTTTGCCTATATCAAAACTTTCAAATACACTCAAAATCTTCAAATCTTGAATGAGTTATATTTTGTTTCGCTTCTACTGATGACCAAAAATGACAAAAAATAGTGTCAATGAAAATCTATATATAGGCTCAGAATTAAAAAAAAAACCCGGTTTGGATCGAATTGGATTGGGTAGGATTTAACTTTTCCGGTAGATTTCAATTTCACACAAATAGAGAACATTGCGTTTTCCTGGCTTGGACTGAATTTGCAGTTTTACTGTAGTAGCATGAGCTTCTGGTGGGCAGTAGAACGAAACTTGATCACTGTCACGTGGTAATACACCCGGATAAAAACCACAGATGTCGGTGACACCGTTTTTACTGTACGTAACGTTTACGTTGACAACAGCAAGACCTGCAAAAGTGAAAGGATATAGATATGTAATTATCTGTCTATAGGTATAGATAATTATTGATTAAATCGTACTGTACCAATAAGAATATATGTTTTGAAAAAAAATTAAATAGAACTTCTCTCATTCTATTCTGATGAATATCATTTGATATTTATTTGCTTATGTGCATAAATCAATTTTCTAATAAAAATTACGATTTTTGAGATTTTTTTGTAACAAAATAAAATTCTGTTCTATGTGGATCAAAATTTAACAATACTTACGAAATATATCACCACTGTAGATTACTATTTTCCAAATCGTTATTGCCCCGGGCAGTGTTACTTCTAGCCATGGATTTGGTTCCACAGCTGAAATGTATAAACTGCTTCTATTGCAGTAGGGGATCCCATCAAGAACATTGGAAACGATGTTGTTCGAGATCGGCCAGTATGTGGTACTTGCTACTACTGATAAGTTTGCGGACACTATATATGATAATTAAAGATAGTTATATTTTAAAGATAGTTATATTCAGTTTTTTTGTGAAACGTAGTGTAAAATACAGTTTTTGTTGGGGAAAAGGCATAAAATTCCAATAATGTAATTTCTATTTTTATAGGCTAATTTACAAAATATACCCATGTATACATATTCTAACCGACTTTAAACTGACCTAAAATTGATCAATCTGCATGTCTATATGTAATATCCTACCCCATACATTATTCGTATACATTATTTAGCTATTCAATTAACTTTCATGAAATTTAGTTCAACTAGTTTTATTATTGTATTATTTTTTCGAAGCAGAGGAGATGGAAGTCTGAGTTGATATTAATTGTATTGTCGAATACATCATTTCCAAATCAGGGTATTTTTTTTACAATCTGAAAATTTGACTTGTTGCTTGCAATGAGATTGTGTCGGGTCTTATACTTACCCTTGCTCCCTCTTGATTCCATGTTATCTTTGCTCTGTGAATGAACGCAAATGTTTGATACATATATTCCAACATTACAAGCAATGAGAGTCTGAATAATACCGACCTACCCTACTGGATTTATATACTCATGAATTACTTATAACAAAGAACAGTAGTAAAACCAAGTGGCTTTCAAGATAGATGCAAGATTTATTGTTAAAAAATTTTATCAAATAAAAGGCATTCTTAAATGTATTAAATAATACTTTAATTTTTTTGACAGTTGAATGAAAAATTTAATTTGAAATATAATGAATTTAATCTATCATGTATTTTGCATCCAGAAATCTTTTCTAATAATTGTTAACTGATTAGATTATGACAAGAAACTGCATGTGTATCTACAGTGCATGACCAATTGTTGTTCGTGCTACGTATAAATGTACCATTTAATTACCTCAGTTGTTGTTGATCACTCTTGTTATTATTTCAAATATACTATTTATTCAGTATACTTTATTGATAATAGTTTCTTTAGAAATCGATTAGCGCCGCTTACCCGATTTTAAAGGATATGTAATATAATATGCAATATGTGCCCTTTATTTTTAATTCCAGTCATTTTTATAGCAAAAAACAAAAAATACAAAAAAAATTGACAAAAAATAATATCTGCGTTGTTTATAATTTACGTTTAAAAGTAATCCCCAAAAGAAGAAAAGGAAAGTAAATAATTTGAATATAAAATAACATACTGCAGTTTGGTGCTGCGTTTTTTTCCTCTAAAAAAAGGTATAGGAATTTTAACATAGATTTCATTTTATGTTTGAATTTAATGGAAAAAACAGTTTCGCGACCATTTTACGACATCTAATTTACATATTCGTTACAATATAAAACATATAGGAATTATTTTTTACAGGTATATCTACTTTAAATATAATGAAGATCACATACCAGTTCAAAATATTTGCAGCCATCGGTAGCATTTCCGGGGAGACCTCCATCTTTGTCAACCACGTACCACTCACAACATCCCCTGCACCGTGACAAGTCTGGTCGTATCGTACAAATTTCGATCCCGACACATCGCTGGTCTCTCTCACATTGAGAGAAACAAAAATGCATGACCAAACCAACAGATTCCTTCTCGAATTCCCAGAGAGGCTTTGCTCGATCTTCCTGAAGTGACCCGATAAACTTTTTATTCATGGTGTATGTTGTACATTTAGACTGTTGGTTTCGTGAAAGTTCGAGACAAGCAAGAATACAAGCAATTACTTTCTTGAAGAATTTGAACTGCATGTTGCCGGCCTTGCTGTTTATGGAAGTGTCCTTAAACGAATGTAAGTATGATCATTATCATATATATCACGTGAGAGGAATTGTTTTGTTTAGAATTTTTTATATGATGTGTCTGATGTGTGATCAGAATCCCAGTATTAAAAAGAGTGGTCTCAGAGGATGTCAATTAAGTTTTCAAATGTATGTCTATTGATTAACTAATTAGTTACACCAACCGGACCATGTCACTGTATGATTGTACTTCGTGATACGTTTAACAATGAATAAATTATTTCTTCCAAACATAATAAATGCATTATTTTGATATCAAACGTTTTTGTCTAAAATACCCCATCTATACTACTATACAAAAAAAGACTAGAATTTTTTGCCTTTAATACCAAGAAATCGGAAGAGTACTCTGTTTTGTTTTATGTATTTCAAACATCATTGGTACCTAAAGATTACCAATTTGTTTTTATTTTTTCTCAATCGAGCTTCGCTAATTAATTATCAACGAAAATTCCTAACAAAAATCCGTAAATCATCTGGATTTTTTGGGATTTTACAATCTTGCCCATGCGCATCACATTCAAGCTAAATTACGAGAGGCTCTTTAGTTTATCTTTCCGCAATAGCACATTTGCATTGATAAGCTAAGACATAATAAAACAAATAGAGCCCAGCTCGTTGCAAGCAACGAGGAGATCTTCCGTTACAGCTTCCAGCACTAAAATGGATATCTCGGCAGAAATAAAACTAAGCATGTCTTTGGTAAGACATATGTTTTACTGACCCCTGATGTCTAGAGACGTGTCTTGTTAGATAGACTACTGTGTATCAATAGGTAAAGGGCTAATGATAAGGCAGAATTAGTTGGTATTAGTACGTCTCAGCATATGTATGGACTACCTTATGTAAGAGTCATAAAAAGGGGGAACAAAAACCAGACCGCAAAGACTACTACTGAAGATATTTTCAATAACTTCATTTAGCATTTGGAAAAACCTTATAGATAAACCTCGTTATGATCAAGATACTAAATATTGCAGTAATAGAATAGGGAATTATTTTTTTCTTAAAGATATTTCCAAGTTTTAAACAGTTCCGTATCATTCATTCGGAAATGGAATTACCGCACGAATTAACAGAATATTAGGAACTTTAGAAAAGCCCATAATGTAAACTTAAAACGCCATATAGACGTACCGGTAGACATTTCAGATAATTAAAATAATGTGTCTATTTCAGATTTTGAAAGAAATTTTTCTTCTTTGGTAACCATGTTATAACAGAATGTTCTACCAGGGACCTCTAGTCAAGATTATGAAGACCATTTCCTGACTAGAGAAGCTTCAGAAATGTGTTCTCTATCAGTATGACCCTAAGAACCAACCTGAAGAAGAAGAAGAAGCTAGTCGTAAAAGAGAGGAGGAAAAGGCTGGTGATGAGGATGAGGATGACGAACCTTCATTTGCCCTAGACTGGCCAGTTCCCTACTCCGTGGAAGTCAACGAGACATAAAAAAGTTCTGGGATTAGTGATTATTTGCTAATCAAATATTTGGTCTATTGTTTAAAATGAGCAATTTAATGATGATTTTAGTAATATGTTAATTGGATTACATATATACAAAAATTGACATATTATGATGACAAAGATGCTAAGCTAGGTTGTGGAAATATTACATTCATTAAAAAATGTGTGAGTTATGCTTTTAATTGGAACTTATTTAAATTAATGATTATAATAGTTTCAACTTATTCACATGGACTGGTACATTATGAAATAACTGTTTTAATAAAGAAGACAAATTTTTGGTTTAAATTGAAATACAGAGAATTCTTATAAATTAATCTCCTGCATCAGTTTTGATTGATTTACACGAACTGGTGCATTTTGAAAAACAATTTTTATGCAGAAGTCATATTATATATTTACTTGCAAATCAAAGAGTTCTTTCATTGTAATCCCCTACGCTAGTTTTGACTGATTTGCATGGACTGGTACTTTGTGAATTAAATATTTTATATAGAAAAATATTTGTTGGTTTAAATTCTACCTCAGAGAATTCTTTCAAAGTATTATCCTGCCTCAGATTTTTATTGATTTACACGGACTTGCACTTTATGGAATTATTATTTTATACAGAAGATATATTTTTGATTTTCCTGGAAATCACAGATCTCTTTTATTCTTTCATCGCAATCCCCTGCGCTTGTTATGATTAATTTTCACGATCTTGTTATTTGTGAAATGAATATTTTATACAGATAAACTTAAAATATTGTGATATTCTTAAATTTCAAAGCATGTATATATATATATATATATATATATATATATATATATATATATATATATATATATATATATATATATATATATATATATATAGTTATAGTTAGTTCTCCTGTGACAACAATATAAAATGGATAAAACAATGAAATAAGAGTTGTTGTTGTTGTTGTTGTATACAACACCTGCATACAAACGCTGAAATTAATAATCAGCACATACACAAGATGACTAAATTGATTTGAAAGCTTGCTTCATTCATCTCTTAAAAATCTGATAAAAAAATTCAAAGAACGATGAGAAGTTGTTATGATATTTTCCATTATTTAAAAAGTTTGAAAGATTCCGTTCCGTTCCGTTAATTACCAATATCGACACGGCTAATGGTATTTTGCGGAACGGAACGGAACCAGAAGAAAATTGTTCAGACGGAAGGTAAGCGATGAATATTAAACTTTTCCTTGCAAATGTTTTCATTATATTTTAAAAGTCTACGTAATATAGGTTATACATGTACATTGTGTTATTGCTAGCTTGATGAACAAACTAGTAATATTACCCGTGTAAGTAATATAGTATCAACAATTCAGCCCTCTGATTCCACTATTAATCAGCTTACTGAAATTTATAATATTATAATATCTAACCTTGATAACGGTAAAGATATTATTTTCATATTTTGTGATATATCAAAAGCTTTTGATAAGGTCTGGCATAAAGGTTTCATCTATAAGTTACAAAAATATTGAATCAGAGGAGAAATCTTTGGATGGATAGAAAACTATATTACTGATAGAACACAAAAGGTTGTCATCGAGGGCTATTCCTCAGGAATTGAAACCACTAATGCAGGAGTACCCCAGGGGTCAGTGTTAGGACCCTTCCTCTTTCTTATTTATATTTGATGATATTGTTGAAAATATATGCAACCAAATAAAACTCTTTGCAGATGACACATCACTTTTTGTAGTAGTTGATGATAATGATAATAATTCAGCTAAATCATTAAGAGCTGATCTCGAAATAATCAAACAGTAGTCTAATCAATGGCTGGTGGATTTTAATCCAAACAAAACAAAAAATGTTAACTTTTCCAGAAAGAAAAAAACCCATCCCCATGTCTCTTTTGGTAACACTTTAAACAATATTATCCAAAAAAATAATCATTGTCACTTAGGACTTACTTTGCAATCAAATGGGGGATGGTCACATCATATATCAAATATCTACGAAAAAGCATGCCAAAGATTGAACATGCTACGCATACTTAAATATAAAATAAATAGGGAATCATTGATTAAAATATATTTTGCATTTATTCGCCCTGTGTTAAAGTATGGTGATGTAGTCTGGGAGAATTGTACAGATGAACAAAGTAATTTATTGGAAAGTATATAGATTGAAGCTGTACGAATAATGACTGGTCTTAGACGAAACTCATCTAAACAATACCTATATCAGGAATTAGGCTGGGAAACACTTAAGAAACGTAGAAATAACCATAAATTAATATTATTGTTCAAAATATTAAACAATTATTCCCCTGAATACTTATCTAATATTGTTGGTAAATGTCCCCCCCCCCCCCACATAATACCTACAATCTTCGAAACAATTTCATCTATCGCACTCCTGTTGCAAGAACAACATCTTACTTCAATAGTTTTATACCATCTACAATTATATTGTGGAACAATCTACCTCAAAATACAAAAAATATAACTACAGTTTCAGCATTTAAGAACAGCCTCAAAAATATTAATAGTAAAAAACTGTATATGCATAAACCATGGCAAAAGATTAGAAAATATTTGGCATTGTCTGTTGAGAAATAACAGTAGTAACTTAAATGCTGACCTTTACTCACACCACCTTATTGCTTCTCCACTATGTCAGAAGTGCTTTCTTGAAATGGAAGACTCTAAACATTATTTCTTACACTGTCCATCATATGCCTCCCAAAGAAAATCTCTATTTGATTATATGAACGACAATTCCATACCAATCACAATTAAAAATGTACTTTTTGGAAGTGATAAACTAACATTTCAAAATAACTTACTATTATTTGATAAAATTCATTTTTACATAAAAAGTACAAACAGATTTAAGTAAATGTATAGGTAAAAATGTACACATTGTATAAAAAATGTATCAAAATGGGTACCACTTACTTTCCTTACACTCCTTTCTTTTCATTTTTATTGCTTATTTGTTCTCCCCCTCCCCCTCTCACCCCAACCCCCAAACTTTCCATTTTTTTTTCTACTCTGTTATTAATTTTTTTTTTTTTTTATTATATGTTTTTTCTTTTCTTTCTCATTTTTTTTCTACACTACATATACTTTTTTATTTTCAACCTTAGTAATTAACCATTATTTTTCTATTTTTTTTTTAATTTTCATTTTCCTATCATAAGCTATTTGTTTTGTTTATTTTTTTGCACTGTACCTCCTTCCAATGCTATTTATAATATTAATCTATTATACAAAATTCTATTGCAATATATATGTATATATATCTTATATAAAATTAAATAATTACTCATATTATACCTTGACTACAGGAGAGAACATAAATAGGCATTGTGCCTGCTGTTCAATCCATTTCAATGTATTTATATACTTGAATAAAATACTTCTTAAAGGTCATATGAAACGATATCATGACCATATTGAGTTATGTACGGGAATGAGTTCATAAGTGCCTATTTAATAAGACTGACATTGTTTTTTGGATATTTTATGCAAAATGTGAGCGCCACAGTCGATCAAAATTACTTAATCGGGAAAAGGAACATTGACTTACGCGGCTTACCTCCCTTGCTTATGACGTCAGTAAGACCCAATCGCCTTATAAAGCTATGTTGTGAATACAAATATCCCTGTCATTTTGCAGCATTTTAAAAGAAAAAAATACTATTTTATATAAAAACTTATTTATTAAACAATAATACAATAATCAACCAAGTCAGTATTTTTTCTCTCAAGAAATGAAATCGTGTGCGTTTTTATTTACATGTAATAGCGTGTACATAATGATATTCAGTTTCGAGACTGCAGGGAGAATAAATGATTTTCTTCATAGATCCACATGCAAGTATAATATAATTTTAATATAAGCATATTTATATGTTTTATTTTGATCTTTTTAATGAAATTGACAAATTCAAAAATAAGTCTGATCGTTTTTTCCCATTTGCACGTTCATGCAATTCATTAAGATTTTTTTTTCTAAACAACTTGTAGGCCTCATTTTGCCTCATTCGCTTCACGGTTATATTGTTTGTTTCACTTTCAAATTCACAAATATGTTACCATTTAATTATTTTTAGTCTAAAAGAAATTTCTTCAAATGTTTTGTTTTTGAAACGTGTACTTGAATGTGCGGTGTTTTGATTTTAAAACGTGTATGTGCGGTGTTTACTCACAGATCCCTTTTATCTCACTTTCTTCCGCAATGTTTTCTTTCGGATTTTTTTTATCATTATTGATGCTTGTTCTTAATAAAATCTGTTGATTATCTTCACATTCGTTCACAACTATTTTTATCAAACAACCGATTTATTTTACCGATACATTTCTAAATCCTTAAATGCCATATTTCCGCGATCTAATTTAATAAAACATTAATACACGTGTACACAAGGTATTTTCTAAAGATATTGCTACATGTATATATCAATACGTCAGAAATTTATATCATTTCGAAATAAAATTTAAGAATAATTTTGCGGCATTTTATATCAGCTCTTAAATACAAACTATGTACACAATGCCTCAAACATTTTCATTGGCCTGCCTTATATACATGTACTTTTTTATGTGACAAAATAAATCAAATCAATTTAAATGCTTTAATTCCCTTTAAATGTAGCTCAATCATTATACGTACCGAAGAAGAAAATGATGTTTCTATTTCAAAAGGATAAGGATAATTCATTAATCAGCTGTAAATGTTGGAGCATTTCTTTCGTTAAATTTCCACTCCAGTACGGGATCTTCATCATGATTTTACTTTTGTGAGAAGCTGATATTAGATTTATTCATTATCGACCAATTAAAACTAAGTCATCTGTAGGCTACTACGAAATCAAATGATCTCATTTGAAAAGAAAGACACGTTCATATATGCAAACATTACTAAAATTTAATCGATAAACTACTGTAAAATTACACTAGTTTTAATGCATTGTTTACATCGGTGGGTCTTTGTGACGTCATAAATCCACAAAATCAAGAACGATAAGCGGGCAAGAATTTTTTCAGGTGCTCAGTTTTCACGGTTATTTCTCAGTAATGCAAAGGAAAAAAAATCTTACATCATGTATTTTAACATTTGTTTATACCAAGCTTTATATTCATGAAAGAAAATCATAGTGTTAAAAATCGTTTCATATGACCTTTAAATTAAAAATGAAATAAAAGTAATCCCTATACACAACACAGGAATGATATGCACATATGCAAGATGTTTAAATTGATGAAATGGTTTGTTTGTTTGCTTCATTTGTCCTTAGAGAACATAGAAATAAACAAACGGCGATTAGCTGTTATAATATATTTTATACTTCAAAATTTTTAAAAGATTCCGTTCCGTTAAATATCAATATCCAGACGGGTATTGGTAATTTGCGTAACGGAACGGAATCACAAGAAAATTATCTCGATCTAAGTATGGTAACAACATTTGTTATATGATCATTCATTCTAATTTATTTCAAATAAGACTATCAAGTATTTTTATTGATATTATCGATAAATTATATTATTAACGCTGAATTTTTTAACACATATACAAGATAACTGAATTGATTTGATAGCTTGCTTCATTCATCTCTAAAAAATCTAATTAAATTTTGTTTTGAAAGATTCCGTTCCGTTCCGTTAAATACCAATATCCACACGGGTAATGGTATTTTGCGGAACGGAACGGAATCAGAAAAAAAAATATTCAGAAGAAAGATTACATAAGTTATTTTCATCGATGTTACACATGTATACACATTAATTGACTTCGGTTTAAATCTTAACTTTATATGTCCAGTATCAATCTAACATCTTAAAACAACTAGTGACTTTAGGTTTTCTCGGGAAAGAAGCTGTAATGACTTATAGAGCAATGAGTAGCATATTTCATGTAATACACAGTCCATTCAAACAGCAAAATTTGTAAAACAATCTTCCATCTATAAAAGCGAGCGCAGCTCGCCGGCGCGCAGCGCCGGCGCGAAGCGAGCTCTACCGGCAAGGCATGTGTGAATAGAAAATTCGGACTAGTTGCACATTCATTCAACAAATTTTTTTGGCGTCAGTAAATCGGACCAGTAATGCCTTGTTTTAATCGTCCCAGTAATTCCCTGTAAATATGGTTTCCCATTTCACACTCTCACGAGAACAAGATAAAAGACTATGTACATCATGCATAGTAAATAAAACCATTACATAAGACTATCAGAGTTGTCGTTCCTTTCGAGTGACGTCACAATGGATTTCTTGCACATTGATCCCGACCCACAATGCAATTTATCAATGTCGGACGATCTCACTAGACTTGATTCCTTCTCGCGAGAATCAAAGTAAAACAAAGAGAAACAGATAAATTGTGTAATTTCAAGAATATCATGCTTTTTAAGTAAACAAAACAGTATATTTCACTTAGTTTTTTTTTCTTCAGGGTTTTTTCAAAGACACAGACGACACTTGACCGACGTGAACTTTGACGTCACAATAAGGGGAAATTACTCTAAATAGTTATTGTAAATCATACCAAAAACTTCTCAAAATCTTGCAAAGCTAAAGAATGGGGACATCTTTTTTTTTAAATAGGAAACAGTTGTAACTTGCTCTCATTTGGATGAATGCTCACATTTATTTTATTCACTATATATTTACAGTAATTTCCAGGAACGTTTTCTAAAAGGGGCGCGGTAGCATCATTCAAAAAATATTTACAAGCAAAATGAAAAAGAAATTCTCAAAATCAGGGAGATTCTAATCCGGGTGAGGAATGGTGAGTGCGTAGTATGCATTTAGCTCTTTAACTGCTCAATGGTATCTTTATTTTCATATTTATTACATCCTCCGGAGGGGGGGGGGGGGGGTCCAAAACCGTTTTTCTCATATGATCAGCAAATTTTTTTTATACGTAAATTATTATTTTTTAAACGGAGGGGGGGGGGGGGGGGGGACTCCATGATAAGTCAATTTTTAATATGTAAGTTTAAGAAAAATGTCTGCTGCAAGAAAAGAGGAAATAAACTGCAATAAACATTATGTTAAAATCTTTATTATTCAACAACATTGTATCTGAGTTAAATGAATAAACAATCTTATAAATTATGAATAATGAAAATTTAATAGAAAAAATAGGCATGTTTATATTTTTTTTGCATTCAAATTCATTTACGTTACGTTGATACTTTTATTTTTATTGATTTATCATAATTCATTATTTGATCACATGCTGCGCTCGCCCCAACGGTCGCACCGTAAAACATATTAGGTTGAATGAAAATATTGCCGTTTTTTTTTTTAATATGTTTCCCCGTTGGGGGCCTCTTAACTGGTTCCGTTTCGTTCCGCAAAGTACCAATGGCCGTTTTCATTGACACTTTTTTGCCAGTCCGAACTACCTATATCAGTTTTCAAATTCCTACCCATTTTTGATTCAATTTAACAAAAAATTGAATGATGAAAATGCTAAGACATTTATTGTATCTGTCTTATATTATTGACCTTATTCTGCTGGCATAAAATTTTTAAGAGATCAATGATTAAAATTTTGAGATATGGTGTCTTTTTTAAGCATATCTCATTATTTTTGTAGTGTGTATCGTACGTTTATCTCAATGAAAAATTGAGATAAACCCAACAGAAAATGTGCAAATTAATGTTGACTAACAAATAAAATCTGAACTTTTAAAATTATAGAAGTGCCAAAAATATATGAGTGAAAAACAAAATTTCTGTCGAATTTCCTAATTTGCTAAAAGCCCTATTTAGTTTGAGCCTAATTCCATAATATAGTAGAAAAATATCGAATGTTACGTCAAAAATGATTCATTTCATGAAAATCTTACTCATGACATTGAAATATATAACAATATTAATTCGAGAACTCAAACACTGAACACAATGTCCTTAACACGGATTCAGAAAAGTTTTTTTTACTTTATATGTATTAAATGGTTTACTTGTGTATGAGTGACCTAAATCTGAATGCTAGAAGTCAAGTTAAAAGCGAGAGGTAAGAATTCATTGTTAAGTAAGAAAAGTTCGGGCCTTGTTTATAAATCTATAATGATTTTGCTATTAGGATTTGCTACAGGATGCAAATTGTTAAAACATGATTCAAAATGGGTTAAGTTTGAAGGTTTTTTGGGGAATGGTATTGAATGAAATTTTTGTGTGAACCTTTCGAGGACCGTTTTGGTCAGTTTTTGGTATAAACTAGTCAGTTCAAGAAATGATACCATTTTTGTATTCATATGTACACGATGGCCAGACATCTTTCTTAAAGCTGACATGAACTCATATAAGCGTTTGGTCGCCATATTAGTTTTGATCGCTCCTCTACTGCCACTGGGGTATATATACCGGTCGAGAAAGTTACGGTTGGTTTCTTTCCGATAGAGGCATTCAGGTTACACGGACTTCTAAATGCATGAACTACATATTGTAGTAAAATCTTTGTAGGGAAGAATAAAGGAAACAGCAATCAATAAAATACAAAATATATTTATTCTTTGAAAGAATTTCCAAGGTATCCGTACTATTTTGCACAAATAGTACTGCCTTACTTCACATGCACATCGAACACGTGTCTCGTTCATACAGAGTGCATAACGTCTGCATCTTTTTTAAAACCCCGGCGCACTACATCCAACACAGTAGATGAATGATAGTAAATCCAAGAAAGTTAACACTTAACATAGTTTCCATCGGTTTCTACAAAAAAAAATAAAAGGGAAATACACATGTAAGGCGTATTTATGAATTCATGTCAGCTTTAAAGGGGCAGGGTCTGATTTTGGTCAAAAATTATTTTTCTGTATTCAGTGTTTACAATGCTGCAGTTAAGCATTTCTAATATTCAACCAAAATTTGCAAATAAAGTTGTCCAGTTATAAGCGAGATCATAGTTCTTTGTCATGTAAACAAAGCTCAGGTCATGTTTATGTTAAAATTTTGAATGTTGACAAGAAGATTCCAGGTTTAGACTTTAAATCAATGAGACAAACGCAAGGTTTTTAAAACGAATTAGTATATTTTCTTTTTTTGTATATTGAACCAATGTGAACAAAAACATGGCATGAGCCTTGGTAAAGAATTGTGAGCTCTTGTCTATAACTCTTTGACCGACATTCAAATTTTGACTGACCATTATAAATCTATACTCAAGCATTGTAAACAATAAAAATAGAAGAAGAAAATTTGACCAAAATCGTGACTATGCCCCATTTAATGTGTCAGACGGTTTTATTTATAAATGTATTTTTATGCAAAGGGACAAAACCTGTCATTTTTATAGTGTCGTATATGCCTTTTAAGGCAAGTGCTAATATTTTATAAAATGTTGCATTGAGAAATGTTGTCTGTTGTATTGGTATGTAACACTTAAATAAACAAGTAATTACTTTTTTCTCTTTATTTGATTATAGAAGTATTTTTAGGGTCATTGTTTAAGCCAAACGTATATATCTTTTATCTTTTATCCATGAAAACATTAAAAATCTCCGTGTTAAGTCTTCATACACAAATGATCACCACTACCGTTACCAAAATGCATCACATTTATTGCAAAATATATCTATCTATCACAATGGAATGTTTGCTTTTTAAGCTCATATAAAGCAAAAGTACATATTTAATGCATTCTTAGTAAACACCTGGCAAACGCACAATGTTCATGTACATAAAGATACAATATATGTATATAATATATATTTATACAATATACAAATCAAATACATTACATGGAATCATTAGAGGACAAAAATGAAAAATACTGGTACAAGTTGTATTCAACCATCATATGCATTATGAATGGAGTTTTGTAAAGAAAATGGTGTAATACATGGTTCATCGCTAAGACATTTACTGTTTACATATGTATCACTGGAGTGCATATATACCTATAACCTTTAAAAAAATGTTTACCCTCAATTAAATTTTAAGAAATATTTGATAATAAAGTACTAAACACTAATGCAAAGCCTATTTACAACCTTACAAAAAGCTATAACAATAACCAGTAATGACTGATACCATAAACAATTTAAAAACAAAAACACAGGATGTTAATTACTTATAGCAGTAAACTGTCAACTTTTGATAAGCTTTAAACAGTATTACATTAAAGTAATATTAAATTCAAATAAAATCTGAAAGCTTATATGTAAAAATGTTTTTATTCTAATACTGACAGTCATTTTAATTAGGTATCTTTCAATGCAAAGAAATAAATAACTAAGATGCTTCCCTGAAATGGCAAACACAAGTTTCTTTCTAATCTTGTAAATTTTTCTCTTTTGCAAAATTCAAGTGCATCTATGGCATAAGGTTAAAGAGAATGATATGTAAGTTTATGGGTGGGGTTCACATCCTGTGTGGGTCTAAACTGTACAAAGAAACAAGCCACAACACAAATATATGGAAAACACAACTGGTGAAATATAATCACACAATGGGCACCAAAAAGAATGCAATTTTATGATGATAATATGAAATGTCAAGGCACTTCATCATGAATTAGAAAAGGAAGATAATCTCATTTATAGCTAAATGTTTTCTTCATAATTGCTGGCAACTGATATCATTTTTGTATTCTAAAACAATCCTTCATTTATTTGTTCAATGACAATGAAATGATATGAAGCTTTGACATAAAAATCCTTATGTAGATGATCATTTACTTTTGCATTTTTTCTTTATAAAACTTGCAAATTAAAAACCCAAATTGCGATGAAATATTTCACTTTCTGTCAATATTGTACAGTTTATTTTTCTGTCCCTCTATTATATTGCATTTGAAATATATATAAAAGCACTGATTATTAACATACACATATAGGTATTTATTATACATGTAATATAAAATAATTGCAACTTGTGAAATATTACAGTAACAGTATAATCACTGACAGACACAGGTAAACAAAAACCCAACACAACAGATGCTTTTGGTCCATCGTTCAATCTTAAACTAGAAACTATGGTTGAAGGTCAAGATCTAGTAAATGAATGAAATTTGAGATATATTTTTGCAATATGCTTTTTGAAAATAGTTTGTCTTAATAAGGTTTATCAGAGCTTAACTTTAAGATGGAAACATGATGAAAAATAATGTTTTAAGCTGCCATATTTCTGTGAAATATGAAGAGGAAAAGAGCTACAAATCATAGTTTTTTATTCCATTTATTATGTTTATGAAATGAAAAATATTCAAAATGCCTATTTTTTCTAAAAACTGCAAAAACTTATTCAAAATAATATCAAATTGAGTATAGGTATCTCTATTACTACTTATAAGATTTCAACAAAAATGTAAAGAAAATGCATTACATGTATTAGCATATAATTCCTTAAATTCATACAGCATAAGAAAAGATACATCAAATAAATTATGATGTAAAATGGATCTTGCACCAAAATGACACTCTGGAATAATCTACAAGATCTTGACCTTAACTCTTGATTCATGTATTTACTAAACATGACTTTCATACTGACATTATAAGAGTATGAACTTCAACATGAGTTATGCTACCTGTCACTTAGATGTTATTAAACATTGCTCTAAGATACAAGTTGTTACAGACAAACAAAAGACAAAGGGTTCCTAATAGTCACCATGCTTTGCAGATGACACATAATAAATAATATATCTCATTTTTAACAGCAACAAAAAATCAATACTAATCTCCTACATTTGATGCTGGAAAGTTGCTTGTTACAAATTGCACTTCAATTGGTTCAGCCAATAAGCTAGTTAGACTTGCTGCTGTGAATAAGTTTGCAAGAGTTGTGAGAATTCTTTTTGAGTTCTGCGACTTGTTGTGTAGATGAGTTGAGTTAGACTTGCTGCTGTAATCAAGTTGCTGAAGTTGTGAGAATTCTTTTTGAGTTGTTTGGCATGTTGCTGTAGATAAGTAAGACTTAATGCTGTATACAACTTGACTTGTGAGAATTCTTTTCAAGTTGTTTGGCCTGTTGCTGTGGATAAGACAAGTAAGACTTGCTGGTGTAAACAACTTACTAGACTTGTGAGAGTTCTTTCCAAGTTGTTTGACTTATTGCTGTGGATGACTTAAGTTTGTAGACTTGCTGCTTTGGACGAGTTGCTTAATATGTAAGGTTCACTCTGAGTTTTTTTCAACTTATTGCTATGAATGACTTAAGTTGGGGCAAATTGCTAGACTTGCGAGGATTCACTCTGAGTTTGTTGAGCTGTTGCTGTGGATGTTTCATTCTCCTCTGGTAAGCTCTCTGCCATCCATTTAGACATTTCTAGACTTAAACTTGCCTCCCTCAACACCTAGTAAAAGGTGAAATGTATAAAACCATGAGATGTGGTTCTACAAGTGCACTTGTACTACAAGCACAATAAATGTACCCAAGGTAATCAACATTTATTACATTTAAATTTTGTCAGAAACATAACATTATGATACCTGAAATGTTACATCCAAAAAAATATTACTAAATGGTAAAATCAGCCATGTTTTCACACAGTTACAAAGACTTGCAACATACAGTGTGTTATAAGCTTTATAACAGTTGGAATATTACATCCAAAGAAAAATATACATATTCTAAAGGGGTAAAATCTTCTATGCCTTCACACAGTTACATGACTTACTCGTAGATGCTCCTCTACGTCGGCCATTTTCTGGTCGATCCAGTCCATCTCCCCAGACAAGTGACAGGCGTGCTTAGTGACCAGGACCAGATGGTTGACAGACAGAACCAGGGCAGTGCATCTATAATATTTAATACAGCCATTTTATTGTACAGAAACAGACAAGGTTGTCTCAAAAGATTAAGTGTAGAAGGAAGAAATAAAAAAGAAGAAGGGAGATCTGGGGGTCTAGCTTATAGCTAGATTGATTTTGAAATACAATAATAGCCGGGTAATAACATAATTTTAGGTGGGAGAATTCCCGTCCCACGGGTCTTAGAGACAACCCTAAATAGATATATGTGGTAGAATACCAATGAGGATATGAATTATGTAAAATTTGAGAAACAATGATAATTATGCCTGCTGAACCTTCTACAGGTTTCTAAAAGCTAACGCCTTATGAATGGCTCATAAAAAATTCAAACAAGAAAGATACTCATAAAAATGTTTCAAAAGTGGGAAAGAGAGCTAGAAATCTTTAAGTTAATGAACAAACCTGGCTTCTAGCAGACGTGGGTCTAGTGGAGGGTACATGGCCACAACGACCTCATCCACACGGGGACTGATTCTCTTAGCGACTGTCACCACCTCTGTCAACAGTTCCTGGGTCTGAATGGTCTGGGAATTCCCCATCGTCATGCCGACTAGCTGCTCTGTTAGGTACTTGCAGGTCTTTAATACAGACAGACAGTGGGGCACCAATCCTCTGTAAAAGGGAAAATGGAAGTGAGACTGTGATTAGTCGCCCTATCATATTCTGAATTAGTAGGATATTCAACATCATCCACGTAGTTATACTTCAATTTATTACTGTGGTTTCATTAATATTCAAGGGTATCAATTTTCGTGGATGAATTGAAAATCACAGTTTCAAGGATAGGTAAATTCGTGGCCAATGGCCCTATCGATACAAAATGTTAATAGAAATTGCACTTCGATTAACATTTAATTTCATGGATCAACTAAACAACGAAATCAACGAAAATTGGTATTCAACGAATATTGATGAATCCACCGTGTAACAACATCTACTTCTTTAACTCCAAACCTCTGTAAAAAGATTGACATAAGTCTGTTAAAAAGTGGCATGTTGTTATACCAGGTAGTTTCATTGATTTTACTCAAACTTCTACTAAATCACACACACTGCTCAAATATCAAGTTAACATTACTTCTGAATCAGTTATACTTAGGTATGAAATCAAAAAGCCACAAAAACCCTGAACAGCTTGATCTGATATTTGGTTAATAATTCTTTTTTGACAAATGAACTACAGTACCAGTTTAAAAAGAAGCACCTGTACTCCTGTACTATCATCACTGACCAAGTCTGGTCCATGTATCTATAGTTACTTATGTGTTTGTTTGTTTAAATGATATAGCAATATCCACATAGTTGTCAAAATCATCATTAGCCATATCTTTGATCTAGATAATTATTACTTATACTGATTCGTCAAATCAGTAAAATGTATCTATTATTAATATATTTACCTTATATCATAAAAAGTTTTATTTCATATTTTATATACTTAACAAAATATCATCATCCACAATATCCTTCATCTATTATACACTTATGTAACATTTCCTACCTAATTAGGCACTTAAATATTAATGTATTAATTCTCAGGCCAAAAATTTCAAAATATAATGAAGCAGGCAGGAAGGAAATATTTTGGTTTTTTTTTTGCAAGATTTGCAAAGGGAAATAACTTAATTTTCATATCTCAACTGAAAATTGAGTTATTCCACTTTCCGATATTACAATAAAATTATTCAGTGGGGCATGTGGCAGTGGCTCGGAACCAATTCTTTAATTTCTTTTTGCCTGATATGAATTTATTAAATACTTTCATAACATCATCCACCTACATGTACAGTATTGATCAGACCCAACCTAACAACAGAGTTAACCCTAACTAAACCCAGGGTTTACTTTTGGGGTTTACTTGGGGTTCACTCTGGGTCTGCTTTTTGAAAATTTGCAATCACTTGTCGAGTTTATTTGGGGGTTATTGTGGGTTTATTCAAGATTTACTTTTTGAGGTGAACTGTACGCAGTGAAGTGTGAAGCAGACCCGTCTTTTATCTTTCCATCTTACTGCCTGTAATTCCTGCCCATAGTATATTCCAAATACATGTACATATGTAGCGTCTGCTTTCAGGGGTAAACTTCTAATCAGGGTTTACTCTCTGTGTCCACGCTGGGTTTACTCCAGGTTTACTAGTCTAAGAGTGGACTCAGAGTAAACCCTGAAAGAAAACCCAAAACGTTCCAAGTGTAAGTTGGGGTTTACTTTCTGTTTGGTTGGATCTGATCGGTCCTGTAGTTATATATATAAATCTGTCATACACTTAGGTAACATTATCCACCAACATGTAGTTATATAAATCTGTTATACACTTATGTGACATCATCCACCTATATGTCGTTATATAAATCTGTAATACACTTACGTAACATCATCCACCCAGTTCTCGTCCTTCAGGATCTGATCCAGTTTTGGATCACTGATCTGGACATCTTCAAGCTCCACACCAGCAGATCCGGGTCGCTGTGAGTCTTCCTCAATCAGCTGGACATCTGGTCGGCTGCAAAAAATTAAGTAAAGAGTGAGTGAAAATTTCAAGACTTCTATCTGCAGTGATTTTTCTACATGCATGCAGAGAAATTCAGGTGAAAAATTTGGCCTTTTTTTTCTTGCAATTTTTTAAGAGTTTTTCCCAAATCAAGTCTGCACTTTAATTGCCTCTCTAATCTGTATTGCCCCAAAAAGTACATGTTTTGTTGCAACTGTATCAATTGTGGTTGCAACAATGCTTTTTTTATTTTAAAAGTAAGAAAGTAAAACAAAACGCACTTAATAACTAATGATAATACAATGTACAACATGTTTTGAAAAATCAGTATGATTTACTTTACTTTGCGATCTTCCCTTCACCGATACATACAGTCTATAAGCTTTGCGATCTTCCCTTCACCGATACATACAGTCTATAAGCTTTGCGATCTTCCCTTCACACATACATACAGTCTATAAGCTTTGCAATCTTCCCTTCACACATACATACAGTCTATAAGGTTTGCGATCTTCCCTTCACACATATATACAGTCTATAAGCTTTGCGATCTTCCCTTCACACATACATACAGTCCATAAGCTTTGTGATCTTCCCTTCACACATACATACAGTCTATATAAGCTTTGCAATCTTCCCTTCACAGATACATACTGGCTATAAGCTTTGCGATCTTCCCTTCACAGATACATACAGTCTATAAGCTTTGCAATCTTCCCTTCACACATACATACAGTCTATAAGCTTTGCGATCTTCCCTTCACACATACATACAGTCTATAATCTTTGCGATCTTCCCTTCACACATACATACAGTCTATAAGCTTTGTGATCTTCCCTTCACAGATACCTCGTTTCGCTGTGTTGTTGTGAGATCAAATCCGTCTCCTTCTTGCACTTCTGTCGACAAACAAATACAAGCGCGACAACAGATCCTACAAAAATGGTGGACAGTATTCCTATTGCTATGGCAACCACAAGTTCCATGGCTATGGGCTCTCCGACAGACTCATGACGTCACATCTTTAGACCTGTAGGGAATTAAATCTTAAAACTCTACACGCTTTATATTTTTTTTTACAAGAAATACATAAAGAGGAAAATATATGTTTCTCTTCTGACTTTACTCGATATTCACTTGATTTTTAACCTTTCCAACTCTATCCCTAACATGGTACATGTATATATACTGTAGAAGCACACATTTTCCTTGGGTCAAAATTTCTTTGTTTTTTAAGAAATACAATTTCATTGAAAACAGTATCGCCCTGTCTTAAATTCGCCCAGACACTAATGTGTTTCAAGAGAAATAATATGAGACATAGGAACTCGCCCAGTCTTAAATTTGCCCGCTGCCAACGACAACGAAAGGGGCAAAAATAAAAAGGGGCGAATATATTTCCCTGTATACAGTAATACAATTCGGTAACTGACACTCACTTTTCACTGATTGCTATAAGGAACAAAAACCAATTAACATTAAAACTGTAATTAAGCTACATGTCATAATATAATCATTGAACATCTGTAAAACAACAAAAACTATAGAGATTATTTTGCATAAAAATTTCCAAAGAGAAGAAACTGTGACTTTGACTTTTCCAAATCCATTTTTCAGGCACCTGTTTTTTAATTAACATCCCATTGGGCAAAATACCTGTATTTATACCTGTGCAATACCTGCCTCAAAATAATTCACTTATACTCCATTTGACCACAGTAGCATCGACTTTAACAGCCGTGGCCCTAATTTAACCACCGCAATGTCTCTGTACCGGTATAGTACAGTGCACAAAAAGCCAGGAATAGGAACCAATCTAATGCAATGTCCAACAGTAAAAAAAATACAGCTTCACAAAACACTTGCATCAACTCCAGACCAAAAACTAAATGGCTGCTAAAGATCCCTCCCTGATTACCAAACGTGAATATTAAATTGTTTTCTGAATATCCTTGCCAAGGAGCCTCGCTTATAATTGTCGAAATAACGAAAGGACATAAATATGCATCAAAAGTTTAGAACAAAAAAAAAAGGTAATGTTAAATTGAAGTGACAACAGCTGATTTATTCCGGTAAGCTGTGAATGCATCATGTTGACAGGTAACACAAGAAGGTGAGGGATTCGACACATTTTCCTTAGGTTAATTTGAATAAATTTGCATGTCATACATGTCCAAGACTAATGTATTTAACACTGTCTGGATACCAATGAAACGTGTAAATGGTATTCACCTCATTAAAATAGCTTTACATATGAATATAAATTGCTTCCCTTCCAAGAATCATTAAAAATTCATGGAAATGGTTTTTCTTTTTCTTTTTTTTTTTGCTCTTTTATTTTTTAGCTTCATTGCAATAATTCTAATTATTTCCTAGCCAGGACAACTTCTTTAGCTAGTAACCATTTTCTGTTCATAATTACTTTTTAATTAAGAGATCATTATCATTCATCTGATATGTAAGCACTCTTATAACAATGAATAAATATGTCATGATCAATACAAATTAAATACGATTCAATATAATCGTTACTTTGAGTGCCAAATGTCAAAACTACAGCAATTAACATTTGATTCAGTATACTGATTTTTAGCTCAAAATGATCAAATAATAAAATTAAATACAATGATCATGTTGATAGGGATACCGGTATATTAATTATGACATGTTTATATGGTTGAAGAATAATATAACAACACTGGAACATAAATACATGTACAATATCAACAATACCCATTCGGAGATCAATACAAATATATGTATCAAGGTCAATTTAAATCATTTTAAATGATTTGAGGGGTTTTAAGGTGGTATGGAACATCTTTCAATATTAATGTGGATTAAAGTACATTATATAATTGAAATACTTTCATCAGTTTAGAGTTTTAAATTTCATAATAATTAACCAAAAAATATGTTTTAAAAATTTTTGGAAAGGTAAAAATTTTAAAAACCCCTGCAGGATTCCAACTCAAGAATAGTACCTCATAGTCATAAATAGTACCTCACAACATGGGGGTGTCCGGGCCACACCACCTTAGGCCACAGTACTTTTAGGTGTTTTCAAAACAAATCCTATTAATATAATGCATGGTTTTCATGTGCATCACATTCAGAAATAATATTCAAACTCAATGCTCTGTGCAATCAAATTGCTTGTAAAAAATTTCGAATTGAATAATTTAAAGTGAAAAGTTGGCATGTTAATAACCGCTAAAAAAACTGGAATGATCAACAGTGTTGCATTGTCTTAAAAAGGACATGATGAATTCAAAACAAGGAAAATAACTCACAACAGGTTATCCAAATTGTGGAACACTTCTGTCACAAATAGACCCTTTGTTTCGTTAAATGAGAGAGAATTCTCTTGGTATGATAAACTGCACTTAATTTTAATGTTCACTATGCAGAATTCCTCCTTTTTCTGGTACACAAAGGTCAAGAATTCACATTTTTTTTACTTGTAGCATCAAATTTTGTAGAACTTAACATATCCACAAATTTTACCACGTTAAAATTAATTTCTAAATGAGAACTCCGTTTCCTCTGCCACTTGAATATACAGGTTGATGTACAGGTTTGCCTCTTAGACTAGAATTACTGAATAAGCTAGGCCGTCAAATTTGAAATGCTTCTAAGAAGATTTTTTGTAAAAGATTTACCCTGATGAATGTTCACAAATCACACAAAAACTCGTGCAGCAGTCGTAATGCCATACACATGATTTAATGGAGCTAATTGAGCGAACAGTAAAGGGTGTCGGAGTCGATATGAAAAAAACTCCTACCCATTGCCGATGTGTCAACAAAGTGCATTTAAATTAGCTTATCTGGGCTACGTCAAGCGAAAAAAAACAAAGGCACTGCCAATATCGCACACCCATATTGACAGGCATCATTATGATTAGCAGAACAAGATCTGATTTTCAGATGAAAAGCTCCGGAGACACCAAGATTGGGGTCAAATGGTATGAATAGAGGCAACTCTGGCCAAGAACTGAAGGACCATTGATTTTTCTAATTTTTGTTTTATCGGGGTAAATTTCATCTGCAGACATATCAATGAAATGACTTTTTTTTCAATGGTCCATGCAGACATGTAAAATAATGTTTTGTGATCTTGGCGTATGTTACGTAATTTTTGTAAAACTTCAAACTGATTGCTTGAGTCAACAGATTTGTATGCCATATTTTAAATTTGATACAGGTCCACAGTTTTAATGTAAACTGTTCATGGTTTTAATGTTGTGGTGAATTTCTCAATCCACAGTTTGTCAGCTGCATTAAAATACCTTTCTATCTTTACGCTTAGGTATTCACATAAACAAGGAAGAAGATTCAAAGTAAACTAAAATTTCATTTATATGCCAATTGAATAAATTTGGTATTTCTACACTAGAACATCCATCTACAACATTTGAGATATCTAGCTACAAAGAAGATGGGTGGATTATAAAGGCGTGTAAAATGCCCATACGCAGTCGGATAGGATACTGAAAAATTAAAGTATCAATAAATCTGATGTTTTTTTTTAAATCATTGAAAACAATATATATTTAACAAATCGTTGATTTTTAACCTATAGGACTGGTATGTTCAATACTTGGAATATGTTGACTCAAACAGGCGTGTACGTATCAAAACCTGCAAAAACTGTCATTTTTTAGAACTTCAGGGCATTTTCTTTTATAGAGTGGGTCTGTGCTCCATATTTTTCTCATAGTCTAATTAAGGTCTATTGGAAAACAAACCGATTTCAGTCAACAAAAACGTGAAGAGATGGCCCACTATACATTAAAAATATCATTTTGTATCCCAACAATTGAATGTTTTGAAAAAATAATACAAGTCCGGTAGTTCGTGGCCTTAGTCACACATAATATTTAAAAAGCCAACTTTGTTGTGTCTGAAATGGCTCAGTGGTTAGAGCACCTGGCATAAGCTAACCATATATATCTAGGGTTTTTATGTTACGGGTTCGATACCACCAAAATTTTCGACGATATTTTTTTTCCTTATTTTTTGTTAGATATATTAAAAACTGACTATAGTTAGAAATTTTGCTTTTGCAAAGTTTTATTATAATATATTTGAATAGATTTAATTGGGGAAAAATAAATTCAAAATTGTATTTCACTACTAAACAGAATGGGCATTTGCGCCATCTTATCCCCCATCTTCTTTTGTTGGATATACATGTAAAATGCATAGAATCTTGTTGCTGTTAAATCTTAACCTTAATAAACATGATAGCTTAAACGCAATGAAAATCTTTAAAAAATGCTATCTTGTTGTTAATTTTTTAATTTTTTTTTTTTACAACACACATAATCAATCTTATAAATAAAACTCATCACATTTAGATCTATGATGCAGGAACATGTTTGGCAAGTTATCATATATATATAGAAATGGGTCATTTCTATTTTGGGAAAACAGGAATTGAGATTTGGGGAAAATTAACAAAGATGTGAAAAAGGTACCTCTTTTTTTTAAATTGGGGATTTGGGTTTTCAACCATTCTGTATATTCAAAACCCCATATAAACTTTAGCTTGAATAAATTTCTAGTAGTTATATAAACTTCATTAATAAAATTGGGTTCAAAAAACTCAATTTTGCAATTTCATCAAAAAACAAAAAATAATTATACCTGTTTAAAAAAAATAAAAATTGCTTAAGAATTCTTTGGTATCAAATTTCGATACTAAATAAAATTCAAAATCTGATTTACTAAAAAAATATATATTTTAATTGAAAAGGGGAATTCTAGTTACCATAAGCTGAAATTAATTGATCCATCTTATAAGCAATATATGCAATATACCAAATTATCTGCCATTTTGTTTATCAAAATAAGCTTCTAAAATAATAGATTGTCTTTGGTTAGATCTATGTAATTTGCTTGGCAGCTCAAATGACTGACATTCATTATATATGTCACTCAAGAGTGTATTTTATGTGAATTTTAATTCAACGTTTAATTAAATACAAAATTAACTGTCAAGTTAGATTTGTTGCTGAAAATCTTAAAGCGTGTGCTCTGTAGTCAGGAGATGTCACAGAAGCTGAATCTCTAATAAACTGGGAATCAGTAAATATATTGACAAGACCAGCAAGAGGATACATGTATTAAGCAGCTATCCCAAGATACTCAATATTTTGTGGTATATGGCACCTGATTTTTCCGTTAAAATTTCATATCAAATGAAATTTTTTTTTGTAAATCTTCAAATATATTGAAAGAAAACTTTCGAACATACTTTATTGAAGATTGAATCAAATGTTTTCATTTGCACTTAATTTTCATATCACTAATCTGAAAATAATAATAGAGTTTCAAAAATTCATGTGCCCCTAATTTGCCTAAATTTAGGAATTCTATCTATCAAATCTAAATATAATGAAGGTCACACATGTATGATTCAAAATTTGACACAAGAAATAACCAAATTAACTCTAGGGATAAAATAAACTCCAAATTACCGAAAAACATTAGTTTGTACCGGACATCAAATAAGTTTGAAAACCTTGTTATTATGGTTTTTGTGATATCAATTTTGAAGATGTTGTTTATTCTATTTTGTACAAAAAACAGGGATGTCTTTAGAGCAGAAATCATCCATCTGTAATGTAAATCAATTGACCTTCAGCGTTTTGACAAGACAAATGCGCTGCTAGAATTCAACATGTTTGAACTAAAAACTGCGCTCTGAATCTGCACTCTGCTCAACTGTGTTTACAGTACATATACATGCAGAGAACTAGATGGCTAAAGAGAACTTTGGGGGGGGGGGTATTTTTGCCATGTATTTTTTTTTAAAAAAATCTATCAATATGGAACTATTTCCAGAAACTAAATTAAATGTTATTGTGAGTTTCCTCTATTATGTACCTCAGTGATGTTAAGCGTGCCTCTGTTTACTATGTCTAAAAATATCACGACGTCAAATGTCAATTTCAGCGCGTGCTACTATGCGTAAACAGAAATACAGCGATACTATAGAACCTTCGATATGATAGGCAACAAGTATACTTTTGTATATCTTCAAAAAAGTTATCCAATATCATTCAGCTGGTTTTCTTTTCATGAAAAGTAGTTTGATCTATCTTAGTAATATCAATAAAAAAAATAATGATAAAACCATAGACTACAAATCTTCTAGGATAAAAAAAATTGGGGTTTTCTGCAGTCAGAGACATTATTGTCTCCGCTGCAGTGTCCTCTCTTTAAATTTAGTAAAGTGTGCATGTCACTTCATAAAGAAGAATACACATTGAAAATCAAACGAATGGATGAAATTTCTTTGGATAAAAACTACGATATAATTAAGTTTTACAAAGATTCCGTTTGACAACAGCCTCAGATGAACTGTGCATTAAAGATGTACACGCTTTTTCTCTCACTTGGCATTTTCAACAGTTCTTACTCACTTCCTGTATTTAAGAAACAATGTATTTGTACTTACAGGTGAGTGACACACATTCTACCGACACAGGTAAGACACCGTCAATCAAATAAAAACAACCACCTGCTAAAAACACGAAAAATGGCGATTGTTTGCTTAATCATCTAGGCGCTTAAAACTATCACTTTTCACCGCCTCCTCTCAAGCGCACAAATAACCACAGAGTGTGAATGAAGAAAATCTCAAAACCAAATTGCTTGCATTTGATTTTATTTTTCATACCTGATTTTTTCTCAAAAATGATAATTTCTAATTCACATTTAATTATCATTTTGCGACTTGATCTGTATTTTTAGTAAATTGTTGTTTTATTGCGCTTGATCGAAATTTAGAGGCTATAAAAAGTGAAGGGCGTCTGCTATGACTTTCCCTTTCGTTTGGTAATTCAAGCAACAACTCTGTTATTTTCGTTTAATTATGCTCTAAATGTACTTATTTCTCAGTTCTTGAGGATGAATAGCCAGGATTCTCTGTTCAGCTCGTCTTCTTCTGTGAAAACGGAAGCATTTTCAAGTCCATCTCTGACGGAACAAAAACAACAGGTTTCTCTCTTTTATACAGTAGTTTTATCATAAGGGCTTGCGAAGAGAAAAAATACATCGTTAAAAAAAGTGGATACTTCCGAAATTTTTCCTCTGAGGTACCCACATTTTCAACGATGATATTTTTTTTTTGCACAAGCCCCGATAGTTATGGTTTTATGTTGGAAAGGAAGTAAGAGTGATATGAAAAAAGGTTATGAAACAAAAAAGTATTTCGAAGCAATTGTGACAGCCTTGCAAATCACTTTAATTTACAATTTGATAATTTACAAACGTGACGAATTTTCAATAAATATTTCTGTAAAGCAATAACAAATTTCAAAAGGGTGCTTATATTTTAACATGGCATATAAATTTTTGTTCTTTTATAATACAGTACAAAAGATGGAATAGGTTATTTTAAATAATTACGATGAAAATATATCTGGACCGATCAAGAATTGAAACTGACGGGACCTTGATAAGAATCTATAGGCTGTCCCAAGATATTTTTGCAGCATATTTTCTTAAATTATTCCATATTTATAAACACCTCTTGATTCAGACGATGCTCATGCATTCAATAGTATGAAAAAATCCCAAGATCTCCCTTTTGAAACGCCCCCTCTTGCTTGTCTGGTTTCAATACACGGCTAAAAATAGGAAGTCTATTGCATTGCATTAGCCATAATTAATTAGCTTAGATGATAATGTTGGAAAATTGTGCGAGGTATTCTGAGTGACTTATCTGAATGGAGAAAAGATGTCAACATTCCCCGTATTAAATCTCTGTAAGAGATCTGTTTTCGTTCCTTAGAATTTTTACCGGGAAAAAAATGATACTCTGTGAATGAAGTTAACTCATATTATAATCTTGGAAAATTTCCCTTTCATTAAATTCAATTGCACTTCTTTCACAGGTATGTGTATTTTTATTAAATATCATCCAAATGTGCAACATAAATATCTTGAGATATTATTAACTTATAGCTCTTTACAGAGCTCTTAGAACTTGGCTGCACATAGCCCATATATACATGTACTTTTATCTAACTTTTATTTGCGTGAAAATTTTTTTTGCGAGATTTGCGAGAGCCTCATTGTCACTAATACTTCTCGCCATGTGGTTGTAATAAATTGTGACGGTCAGACCGGTTTGAATATCCTGCGCCAGATAGCTCAGTTGGTAGAGCACCTGACTAGAGATACAAAGGGGCGTGAGTTCGAATCCCGGTCTGATCCGTCTTTAATTCTCGCATCCCATTACAGTGGTGCTGTGACCAGCCTTTGAAACTGACAGGTTATATTACTCCTGTAAGAGAAAGAGGCTATAGGGGTGATCTTTGAGGGCGAAAATCATTTAAGGGGGAGGAATATGACAGACTGGTACGAATACAGGCGCCAGATATGTACATGTAGCTCAGCTGGAAGAGCACCTGGCTAGAGATTCAGGCCGCCCAGGTTTGAATCCCGGTCTGTTCCATCATTATTTCTCCCATCCTGTTTTAAAATAAACAGATGTGGATATAAGGCTTCAGGTCAGGAAAATAAGTTGCCGCAAACCAGTTGATCTCAATTATATTGCCGAATAAAGCCATTGCAAATAATAGTTGGTTTACAGTTATTTTGCATACAGCCTTGACTATCACAAACTCCTAATTGACCCATTTTATATTATACAGATATAACATTATAGTGACAGGAATGGACTCTAACATGTAATGTAATTTAATACTATAGCAATATTTTTCTAACATGCAGCACTGACACCATCCCATGTGTCCAGTATATATTTTTGGACCTCCAAAAAAAAGTAAAAACCTTTGAATTATTATAATATACCTTCCATAAGAATTAATCACAGTGACTATTTAAGAAAACTTTCAAAACTTACTGACCATGCATTTGAAATCTTCATTGATAATTTTCACGGAAACGTCATGCTCAAAATTATATACTGTGTTTGCATGGTCTTCAGAGCACAACATTTTTGTAAGGAGTAAATTGATATCCATCAATCATTTTTATTGAGTCGGACAACAAACCAAAACTTATATACATGTACCCTTAATCTCAGTTATATCTGTTGCAGGTTGAGAATTTCACATGGATACAGTGTGACAATGTCAACTGTCAGAAATGGAGGAAGATCCCAGCCAATGAGGGGGACCACTATGATGACGTTGATTGGTTCTGTTACATGAACTCTGACCCTGAATACAACAGGTAACCACTGCATGTCTCAATATATTTAACAGTATGGTAAACCATATATACTTGTCTAAGACTAACTCTGGCCAAATACCATTTCTCGCTAGTGTATTGTCGCACTGCTAATATATTAACAACACATAAGATTGCCGGAAATATATATAGAATGATGTACGTCACAATGCACTGGTGAAAAATGGTATGTAGTCAGAATTGATCTTAGGCCAGGTTAGTTATTGAGGTTGATGGGTGACGTGTCAATAGTCACTGTGGTTAGAGACGTACTAACATTGTACCCCTTTGGCCCTGTATTCTAATCCAAACAGAGACTTCACTTTTTTTCACTTCATGTTAAGGATCCACAACACCCCATAATTTCTACTTTAAATGACAATACGTCACAACATGGTGATTTGAATACATTTTGAAACAGTTTATATTGCCAAAATGTTTTGTCCTATCTCTGTGGTGCAAAGGGTGTATCTTCAATCTACCTATCTGCAGGTCCTGAGTTCGAATGCTGCAGGGACATTTAGTTTCATGAATAGTGGTAAAATTCAAAAAATTGTTTTTCCCACAAAAATTGAATTTTTTCCTGTCATTTTCAAGTCAAACACATGCCAGAAATCCATAAGATCTTTAAGTAATTTAGAAGTTCATGGGGTTTGTATGCAAAACTTTTCCCAGGTGTGTGGGGCTAGGAACCTTAAACTTAGAAGTTGTCAATACTTTCGGTACTTTGATTACTGATTTTTTTTGTAGCTGTGATGCCGTGGAGGAGGACTACACAGCCTATGACCGTCTGGCCAGGAAGCTGGGATTCAAGTACATCATGTCCTGCCTTCCTGTTGGATCCCTGGTATGGGCCCAGTCAACAGGATATTGCAGGTACATATTTGGTCAATATTTAACCAGCCTGTAAGAATTAATTAATTGTTTCACCTGGAATATAGGAGGTATAGGGGTGTTATATAGAGAAGGATTCCAAGTGTCAGTTTATTTCTCTACATACATGTATAGTGAGGTAGAGTTTGCAGGCTTTAACTTATTATATACTACATTAACATCCTACAATACTACATTATACACATGTACTTGTTTGAATTCCTGGATGTGAACCAGTATGTTTACAGTACATGTATCACAGAGGCCATTCTGTTTGAATTGATAAACACAAACCTGTTTGACCTCCTAGATGGCCTGCCCTGGTGACAGTAGACCCTCAGTACCATTACCACTATGAGGTGGACAGAGATGGCGACCCATACAGGTACCATGTCGAGTACCTGGGGAAGAATCATTGTCACGCCTGGATCCCCGCCATGAGGGTCACTCTGTATGGACACAAAGAGGACACATGTCAGGATGAACAGAAGAACAAGCCTGTCAAGGTCAGAGAGAGAGAGAAAGAGAGGTAAAGGGAGAGAGGGGGGCTATTGAGTCAGAGAGAGTTGCCAGTGAGAGAGAGAAAAGGGGGAGCTAATGAGAGAAAGAGAGAGAGACACTAGTGAGACAGAGAGAGATAGAGGGGGCTAGTGAGAGATAGATAGAGAAGGGGGTTTAAGTGTGTGGATACAGAGAGTGAGAGAGAGGGGGGGGGGGGGCTAGTGAGTCAAAGAGAGAAAGAGAGAGGGTTAAGTGAATAAAGGCTATTTTAGAGAGAGAAAAGATGGAAATTAGGAAAGAGGGAGGGAGAGAAAATCAGGGTGTAAAATCCTAAGAACCTTTTAGATAAGTTGGCAACTGTGAGGGAAAAGAAAAAAAATAATGAAGGTCCTAGTTGAAAGGTGAATGTCATAACTCTAACATAATTTTCAAATCCAGTTTGGGATCATGATTTTTCTCCCCTCTTGTCATAATTTTGCACAGCGAGTAGGTAAGGAGACTGCAATCTTTTTCTGATTTTTTTTATCTTTCCCTTATTCATCCAACAGGAATCTTGAAAACAGATTCAATATATTTTTTAATGCAGAGTACATCCAGGAAGTGGAAGAAGAAAAAGAAACTTTCACTGCAAACGAAATCCCAGAGACTGGAGGTTTACAAGAAATACACTGTGACTGAGGCCATCAGAGAGGCAGACCTTCTGATTCCTCTGACTGTAGACGAGAGACTTGAAGCAGCATGTCAGTTCAAGGAAAGCAACTTTAGGCAGCTCAGGGACTTAGAGACCAAAGGTAAAATATCAAAGCCCCCTCTGCCGTCAGGTATTACCTATGTAATAGAATAGGAGAAATAGTAGGAATGACCACAAATAGGTCAGAACTTGAGACCTTTCAGTTTAAAAACCACTACTCTACCGACTGACCAACCGAACTAAAAGGTTAAATTAACTTGCTAGGTAGTGCTAGTAGAGAATGAGTGTATACTGCGCCTATCACAACCTTTTACACTCACAATCAAACCTAATAAGTCTATTAAAATGAATTTTCTGGATAGTGAATTGAGTAAATACTAGTATTACCTTATGCTTGTCATTACACTAAGTTCTTGACTCTTTAGGGTTTTGTTGATTTCATATCTGTCCTTGTACTTTGAAGCTAATGACTGTCATCATTTCTTACATGTATAATTGGAAGAAAGAATTGTCCATCTGTTCCTGTTAATTACTATGTTTGACAGTGTATTAAGTCTATAAGAAGGATCGAAATTTTAAATCTTACAGAAGAAAATGGAAGATCAAGCAGCATGACCAGAGAGAGCGAGTGTAAGTGTAAGAAGACTCAAGGTGCCAAGAGGGGCCGTAAAAGAAGCAGCCAGCCCACAGCTGATAGAAAAAATAATAGGGATATGAAGAACTTCATAGAGAGAAGTGTAAAAAGTAAAACAACCTCCCTTATGAAAATAGAGGGTAAGAGGAGATCAGAGGAAAACCATGAAAGTAGGACAAAGTATTCCACAAAGAGAAGCAACTTGTCTGTGGAGGAAAGAGTACCAAACTCAAGTTCTGCAAAACAGTCCATGTATGAGGATACTGCATTGACCATGACTTGCAGTGATACTGATGAGAAGAATATAGGTAAGCGTAGGCTTGATGATCCGCGACAAGTATACATATTTAATTTTTAAAGTGTACAAATTTTCAGAAATTTTCTTTATTTTGGTTATTCCTGAATTTCGATTTTTATATTTGTATGCTTCAGTACAATTTTTGACATACCAGATTTTGCTAAAGAAGTTAAACATTATATGTTTATAAGCAATATAATGCATTTAAGTCTTTAAAGCATGAGCAAATTGTTGTACTTGTTGATCAATAAGATGCAACAAGAGATGATGTCTTTGTTTTAGACATGTTTAGATTTGAGGACCTAGAAATGAATAATTCCCTACTGAATAGAAGTCAAGAGGAAAGATTTGCCATCAATGTACAAGTATGTTGGAAAAAGCTATAGATTTTCATGTTATACATGCTTGTATAATTATGCTTTCTGGTCAGATGTATTGATGAATATATGTTTTTTGAAAATAAATTCATGTTAATGGGGCATTCAAACTTAAACTGATACTTTAAATTTGGATGTGAATTTAGTTACTTTTCATTTTTATTTCATTAGGGCCCCGCAAGGATTTGCGGGTGCCCTATAGTAATCACTCTGTCCGTCCGTCCGTCCTTCTGTCCGTCCGTCTGTCACTCTTCCGTCCACAAATTTCGTGTTTTTTTCTAATAACTTTTTTTATGGTTGCCCAATCAAGTTCAAATTTGGTATGGTAGTTCAGTAGGCAGAAATACATATTTTGATGCTAAGTTTGGTTCTCTATGTCTTCTGGTTTGGAGCTGGGGTGGTGGGGTAGATTCCTAACTATGCATAAGAATGAATGGGCTAAGAGAGATAACTGCTGAGAATGAATGGGCAAAGAGAGATAACTGCTGAGAATGTTACCATTGTATACATGGAAGGCTGTGCAATATTTGTCCTTTGGGATTCATTAACCTTCCACACTATTTTATTTTTTAATTATTTTTTATTTTATTTTTTTCTGCCTTAATGCTGTTAATTTTAACAGGTAATCAGATAATAACCCCATTCTGTCATTTCTGAAAAAAAAAATCTTATTGTAAATTTAGAGGAAAAGGATGAGAGAGCAGAACAATTAATCCCCTGGGATTAATTATCTTGCCTGCTGCAGAAAATTTAGAGGCTTATCTCTATCTGTCATATCGAGATTAATGAACACCTTTGTCTGCACTGATGTTTGTTTTGAAGCAAATTAAACTCTCATTCCATGAGCTGCACCCTAATATTTTTTACCCCTCAGTTTAAAGGATGGTATTTGATAAAGAATATATTTCATTCTAGTCCAAATACTTATATTCTGTAAAATAAAAAAAATTATATGAATTACAATAAATTTAAAAAAAAAAAAAAAATTCATTATTAGATAAGTTTTGTGATTCTTTTTTTTTTCTTTTTAATGGATGTTTTGGTGTTGTTGTTTTTGGTTGCTATGTTTATATTGAAGGAAACTTAAGAATAGTACCTGAAAATGTGCCTTCTGTAAGCCCTGATTAAATTCAATAAATGGATGAGAGCAGGATAATTAATCCCCTGAGATTAATTATCTTGCCTGTTTCAGAAAATCTAAGGTCTGTCTTTATCTGTTAATGTATTACCGTACACATGTGTGTGCAAGTGATGTTTGTTTGAAGTTGAGGCAAAGCCTAGGTATCATTGCATTGGTATCAATTCTTTGTTTTTCTAACAAATTTTATTTCATCCCATGTTAACCTCCTTTATCCCATGGATATGACTCATTGGATATTTTTTGGATATCCCACAGTTGTGACTTTACAATGGGATTTGCGTAGGCATAATGAAGTAAAATAATGTGGAGTTTAATAAACAGTGTAAACATTGATTGTGGTGTATAAAACATGGGATAAATAGAATCTCATATGATTTGTAGTATAATATGATTTTTATCCAACTTGTGTGTTTTATCCCCTCACTAAGGCTCAAGAAAAAAATACTTTAATTGTTGGATGAAAATCATATCCAACTACAAATCATGAGATCCTATATATTGCAGTTCTTTACATCTTATGCTAGGCATTTATTTCTCATCATTGTTAATATAAAGAGGATGGAATTCAAAGTTTTTTTCACGTCTCTATATTAATTGTCATAGCGGGGCCCTTCCTGACTGGTCAGTTTTCTAGTTATAATTAATTTTCTTTGCACTCAGATGAATGATGTTGTTTACATTAAGAGTGTATCGAACAAGTATAATTTTTCATTAAATATGCTTTTATTGGGTCAGAATAATGTGTTTTAATTACATACTACATTTATTACAACATACATACAATTAACAGCTTCAATTGAAATTTCAGCAATACAAAAGGAATGAGCAAGCATTTGACCATGACCTTCATAGGTTTATGTTGAGGAATGGCCTCCAAATTCAGACGAAGACGACCTGGCACCACACCAAGGTCGGTCTATTCCAGCTCTTCATGGCCGTGTTTGAGAGAGGAGGCTATCAAAAGGTAAGCTTTAATCAATATAACACATTAAGCCCACACTTTTAGAAATTGCAAATTTTGGAAAATCTATGCTAAACATTACCAGAAGGATGGCACAGGTTTTATGACTTCTTGCATTTTTAAGTTAATATTTAAGTCAGTTTAAACAAACATTTAATCTTCGATCATTAAGTATTTACCTGAGATTGATTTATAACAGGGCATTTGATGACTGTTATAAATTCAAGTGTATAATGTTCTTGGTTGACTTATAAGCACTTGTTTTTTTAATCTATATGTGTGTTAATAGGTTTTGTATGTGTGTTAATGCAGGCAAGACTGAAGGACTCAAAATAAAAAAGTGAAAAGTGCATAAAATTGACTTATTCACATTCATGAAACAGCAAAATGCAGTAAAAAAAATAGTAGTTATAGTTATCTCTATACTATACATTTTGTCTTTGTAAGGTTTGTGAAACCATGCAATGGTCATCAGTGTACAGAGAAATAACAGACAGTGCAGCCCAGGGGCAGTGTGGACACAGGGCCAAAGTGTTTTATCATAAGTAAGTCAAAGGGAAATAGTGTTTAATCATAAGTAAATGTTTAACAATAAGTAAATCCCATGGCCAACTTGATTAAAAGTTACAGGGCCAAAGTGCCATATTGTTTTTATGTTATGGGGTCAAAAGAGTCCTGTCATAATTACATGTAAAATACAAGACAAAAATATCCTATCATTATTAAGTCTATTATAATAATATTATAGTATGAGGATGTTATTTCCTAACATTTAATTGGGAGTGTACTGCAAACTGCTGGATAAAAGATGTAATAAAAAAAAAACAAATTTATTGATAAAAGTATTTTATAGAAAAAAACCAAAGTGCTAGATAAAAGTTTTTATAACACAAACAAATTGCAAGATAAAATTGTTTTATAACAAACAGAAATTGCTAGATTTTACCTTTTCGCAGAATTTGATAAAAAAAAAACTTTTTTATTTAATTAAGCTAATACAGCTTCAATATTATTATCCCACCAAGTTTATTACCAGTTTAAGAACACAGTTTTAGTTAATACTTATTGAAAACAGACAAATACATTAAATTTAAAAAATACATTCAGTTTTACACTGCATTAATTATTATTCCTTAATCAGTGATTAACACATTTTGAATCCTTATTCTCAAATTTATGTACTTCATGAAATACTGAAAACCCTTAAAATAATTTGAATGTATATTAGACCATCCAAATAGTGAAATGTTCAGCTAATTTTTCTCAGTTGTGAATAGTTTTAGCAGACTTAAACTCAGTTTTCAACATTTTTGTCAAAATGACATTTTTGCACTTAAAATTAAGAAAAATGTTAGTTTTTGATGAGTGATCATTATTTTTTTCGTCATAAAGCATTTCCTATTATAAAGATATAAGCATGTATTAAGTTATAGTCAATATTTGTGACATGAACTCTGTCATTCACTGTCTTTTAACAATAATAATAACACGTTATAC